>NW_019396822.1:59176-281647 GCF_000591075.1 Eurytemora carolleeae | reverse complement strand
TATCTATAGAAACAAGCTGTCATGGCAAGCTGTCATAGAGAGAGAGAATTAAAGAAATATTTTCCGGTATTCGCGCATTCTTAGGAGTTTTATCTATCCCCCCCTCCGCCAAGATAAACACCATGCCAAGCATGAAGGTTACCCGAGATCTGAAGAATTTGTTCAACTTCTGACATTTTGGTTTTATTAAATTGAAATCTGAACGAAATTCTATAAAATATCTCCGACATAATTTACTGCAGACAGCTAGCATAAAAAGACTGACATAATTTTGTAAAATGTCAGAATTTAGGCGAATATTGTGGTTATTGTTTTAAGAATCAAACATGTTCTATTAGTTTGACGAATGACGACTGAATGTCAAAAAAAAGTTTAAATATTTCTTATGTCGTCTTGTTTATACTTTTATGTTTCGTGGGACTGTATGTATTAATTTATGCCTGCACTTTTTATATGAAATAATTAAGAACATAAAAAAATGTTGTGCCAAATTTTGAGAACTTATTTCCTCAAATTTTCTGATCGGTTACCAACTGTAACCAACAGGGTGCAAATTAAGAGATAGGTCGATCTACTTTGGAATTGGAGATTACTGTCGACAATTTCCTTGGAAATTGTGACTTAGTGATACATAAAGAGGATATTATACACTATACACTATACACTATACATATACACTATACACTATACACTATACACATACACTATACACTATACACTATACACTATACAGCGGCCTTTTGAAACAAGAATAAATAAAACTAATTCGATAGATTATCATAAGGGATGTAGGGGTGGCGTGGAACAACCATGGGGGTCGGAAGAGGGAAGGAATCCAAATAAAATAGCAGGCCAAACAAATTACAGTTTTTTAGCCAAACTTTATTTTCTCTTTTTTTTCTTCTCTTTCCTTTTAGCTAAGATTATCTGCCCTGCCTGTATATAAAGGGTTATCCTCAAAAGATGAGACTTTATGAGACGACTATATTGAAATTATGAAGCCTTTTTCTCAAATTTCAATAGTAACCTGTAATTGCAAACAATTGTTTCTATCTTTTAACCGTCAAATAGTCATATCTGAAAGTTTTAAGGCCGTCATAAAAGTCTCAATCTTTGCGAGTAAACCTGTATAAAAATTTGCATCATTTGTGTGTGTTCACTGAAATTGTTTTTTTCAATGAAATTTTTTGTTTTGGTAGTTATATTTTATCTAAACTTACTAAAAAAAGCAAGAACAAGAGTAAAAAAGGTTTTTTCTGATAAATTTCTTATATTCTTATTGAAAATATCAAATTTTAATAAGTTTTCATGGTTTTCAAAAAAAATTGCGCACCGTTTTTCGTGTACTTAAACATCTAAATCTAACTAAAATAACTGGTTTAATATAAAACTAACTAATATTTATGTATTTAAATAGCGTAATATTTAATCTAGATCAACTAGATATTTTAAATATAACAAAATTATCAAGACTCTTGTGCAGGGCGAAGGGGGGGATGCACCCCTTGCCAACCTCATTCAGCATCTTCTGGTGTGAGAATATTTTCGTGTGCTTCTTCGATAATAGGATGCTCTTGTTTAAACTTCATTAATTCCTCTAATCTAAACATTAATTTTATAAAAGGGACTGTTGGCATAATCCAACTTACCCTGCATTTAAGGAGTGGAACATTTCCGATTCTCGTCAGTACCCTTAAAAGTTTCTTGTGTTCAAAAATCAATTAGATATTCAATTAGATTTTCAAATGATGTTCTATTTTCGTTTTTCTTTTAAAAAGATATTAATTTCTTTTTATCCATATTTGTTACAGTGATAACCAGAAAATTGCTGGGGTCAATATAATTCCATATATTGACTTTTGTCCCATCCCAAGTTTTTTTTTGTCACAGAAAAAAAAATTTCTGTCAAATCACTTTCATTTCTTGTACCAGCAGTTTCATTTTTGTCCCAAAAGCAAAACAAATATTTACAATTCCACAAGTCATTCTTTCCATTACCTCGTTTTTTTTTATTTTTTGTCACAAAATTCCATTTTCAGTCCCAACCCCAAAAATTTATTTCAAATTCCACTATGTCTTTTACATGAAGAACATACAAAACATATCGTCACTAAACTTAGCACCACAAAACATATCAAAACATATCTTATAAGCGAGAAAACTTGTCATCATAAAACTTATCAAACTACAAAACTTATTCATAACAACAAAACAAGACTTATCACCTGCTAAACTTATCAAACTACAAAACGTATCACACTTAAAACTTATCAAAAAAGTTCATGAATCTAAAATTTCAAATCATATAAATGTTTCAAAAATTGTTTGAAAATCCGAGAATTTTCAAGAGAGAATTTTGTAAACTCATAATTCTCAGTTTCCTGGCCCTTGTCCTTGGAGATGGAGGTCAACTTGGTTGTGAAGGAGGATAGTTTGGGAGTTGGCGTTCCTGGAAAACAGGATACGAGAAAATCTAGATTCAAGCGAAGGTCACAGAACAGAGAAGACCTGAAGGCTATGCCTGCAAGCTTCTTTGAAAGTGTACCCATGAACACATATCTGAATGACCAAAAAATTCACAATTTTTCAACTATTTTTTAATGGAATTAAACTAAAGAAAGTATCTAAATTAAGTCCTGTTTCTAACATTCGAATGCTAGGTGTTCTTTTTGATCAAAATCTCAATTTTACACTGTTTGCAGAAAAAAACCTTGCAAAATTTCAAAGTTTTTCTTTCTTATGAATAGAGTTAAAATCTTGATTCTGAAGAATTGTTTGAAAAACTTTTGTATTTTGTTCTTGTTCACTCTATTATAATCTTGAAACTACAGCTTCAGGGCGTGCGAGAGCATTTTTGTAGGGGGGGGGGGCACTTTTTGCGCGCTAAAAAAATGTTGTGCCCCCCCCCTTAAAAACCCCTTTTTTTGGTAAAAATATTGATGATACAATAAACTGTGAAAATAAATTTGCAGTTATTTTGATAAGTTTTGGGTTTGATAAGTTTTGTATGTTGATAAGTTTTATAGTTTTTATAAGTTTTGTGATGATAAGTTTTGTTTTGATCAGTTTTGTTGTTAGATAAGTTTTGTCATGATAAGTTTTGTTTTGATTAGTTTTGTTTTGATAAGTTTTGTTTTGATAAGTTTTGATTTGATAATTTTTTTTTGATAAGTTTTGTTTGATAAGTTTTGTAGTTTAATAAGTTTTGTAGTTTGATAAGTTTTGTCGTTACAGAAGTTTTTTTTTGTTAGATAAGTTTTGTGGTGATAAGTTTAGTGACGATACGTCGTTTTGTATGAGCTCCCTTTATAAACATGCTGATTATAAATTTCATTATCTCAAAAAATCTAATTTTCTGTCGATAATATTTTCTTTTTGTCCCAAACATTATGTTTTCTGTCCCAAAAATTTCATTGTCTATCCCTAAAATTTAATTTTCTATCCCCCCCCAAAAAAAATTTTATCCAAAACATTCCAATGATGTCATTTCATTCCCAATATTTCATTTGTTGTCCCAATATTTCATTTTTGTCCCAATTTTGTTTTAATCCTAAAAATTCCATGTGTTTTTTCTAAATTTAATTTTTTGAACCTAAAATTAATTTTCCTACACAAACAGCAATTTTTATGCAATCCCATTTTGATTTGGTTTGGAATTATATTCAGCCCCGGAAAATTGTAGAATAGGGAAATGGCAATGAGTTATATTAATTTGATGTGTTTACAAAGCAAATACTTCAAGTACCCCAGCAAGGATAGGGTTAAAATTCGACTTCCTATTCGAGAGTATTCTGGTTATCACTGTAGATTTGTTTCAACAGGGTTACCCCAAAATTGGATGAGATTTTACTGACGATCTTAACCTAACTATCTAGCGGTTGATTTGGATTTTCTGTATTGAATATTATAGATTTAGAAAAGGAATAAAGAATGTAAGACGGAAAGTTTAATAAATTATGTATGCATTTAATTTTAAAGTCTCATCCTTTATCCCTGTATCTACTATATTTATATAGAGAATATACCTTAGATGATTTTCTGTTATATTCATTATCCTACGGAGTTCCTAAAATAATTATATCATAAATTTTAAGAAATAATCAGCATTTTTGCTGATAATCAGCTGATTTTCCACTGGTTGTTCTTGTCAACTGGTCTCAAGTTTATCTTTTGGTAGAACTGATAGATCAGTAGGACTTATCTTGTCTTCCTTGAGTAGATTATTTGGTAGAACAGATAGATCAGTAGGACTTATCTTGTCTTCCTTGAGTAGATTGTTTGGTAGAACTAATAGATCAGTAGGACTTATCTTGTCTTCCTTGAGTAGATTATTTGGTAGAACAGATAGATCAGTAGGACTTATCTTGTCTTCCTTGAGTAGATTGTTTGGTAGAACTAATAGATCAGTAGGACTTATCTTGTCATCCTTCAGTAGATTGTTTAGTAGAAGAGATAGATCAGTAGGACTTACCTTGTCTTCATTGAGTAGATTGTTTTATAGAACAGATAGATCAGTAGGACTTACCTTGTCTTCCTTGAGTAGATTGTTTGGTAGTACAGATAGATCAGTAGGAAGGTTTAAATCCTCAGGATCTGCATCTCTGTACACTCTGTTATAATAAAAAAGTTATCAACAATAAAAAACATTTGGAAAAAAAAATATTTTCACAGTAAAACTTATAAAATCTGCCATGTATAGTTTTCTGTAGTTATAAAGAAATTGCTTTTTGTTTGATTTTCTGTAATTTCTACAAAGGAATTGAGTTTTTGCCACAAACTCTGATTTTCTAACCCCTATATCTTTGCGACCCGATGTCGTATATCTTAGATATTTCAAACTATGAACTCTGTTTGATCAAATAGTCGTAATTTGAAATTTCAAAGGTTTACACCATCGGGTTGCAAAGATATAGGGATTAGAAAATTTGAAATTATGGCTAAAACTCGATTCCTTTTAAAGATTTAGTATTTGTAGTTATTTGAGCGCCTCACCTTTTTCTGCCGATATAATATAAAATAGTTTTTCTTTTTTTTTTTGAAAAAATTTGATATAAATGGTCCCAGATCGTGATCGGTAGAGCCCAGGAAGGGGAGGGGGGGGGGTGTTGAGAGCAACATATTTTTTACTTTTTGCGCTCGTTGCGCCACTATTATGTAAAGAAAGATACTGTTGATGTTGAAACGCAAAATTTAATTAAAATTACAATTTGCACGCTGTGCAGTGTTGTAGTGTACAGTACCCTGTTCGTACATTTAGGGCTGTTAATCGCTTTTGAAAACGATCGTTTTTTGTTTCTTTCTTCAATCGTTTTCAAAAATGATCGTTTCGTTTTCAGAAAAAACTACCGTTTTTAAAAAAGACCCACTCGTTTTGAACTTTTAAAAAACGAATAACGATTATTTTTATATAAACGATTTGCGACCGTTTTTAATGCGATTGTTTTTAAAAAACGATCGTTTTAAAAAAAAAATTATTGACAATTATGTTAACGATCGTTAACGAAACGGTCGTTTTTCAAAAACAAAATAAAACGTTAATAACCCTACGTACATTGTATGAAATATGGAGTTTGATGTTTAAAACGAATTTATCTGGAGACATTATACAAGTTTATTATGGTCAGCATAAAATGGAAACTCTCAAAATTCATTTCCGTTTTTTGACATCTCATTTCCAATTCAAAATTAGGTTTTTCATGGTAATTAAGCACTCATATAATTTTAGGGATATCAAGCTCCTTCCCCCCACCCCTACTCCCTCCCCTTTCTCCCCCAAATTCACTTTGACAAGGTATAATTGATCACAAAGGTACTAATTAATCTCCTCTTAAACTCTAATTTTCAAATCGTTAATTTGCTATCGCATTCGAAATTTGATATTTCAAACTTCTTTTAGACCTTATAGGCAAAGTTTGAATTATCGAAGGTTTACAACATCGGTTGCACATTTTGAATCATCAAAGGTTTACACCATCAGGTTGCAAAGTTTGAATGACCGAAGATTATCACTATCGGTTGCAAAGATATAAAGATTGAAAAATTACAGTTCGAGGCGAGATATCGGTCCTGGAATCAGATTTATTGAAAAAGCAGAAAAAAATGTTGAAAACTATACCTGAAGTAGTTTATCATGAACTCGAGCTCAATTATCTAATTGAAAATATTATTTTTATTTTCATATTTTTGTGATAGAAAAAACTAAAGATAAATTTAAAAGGCATACAATTCAGACATTGAAAATACAAACTATTGATTGTAAACAGGTAAAAATATTTTTTAAACGTTTGTAAATTTATGGGACCCCACATTTAAAGAGGGTCATGTCATAATTAAAAACGGTACACTTAAGTGCAGATCAGATCAATTATGTGGAAGATGAACTAAGTTTTCTAGCTTGAAAACAGTTTTTGTTGTTAATTTCTTCATTGTTTTTAAGCCATGCAAATTGTAAGTTTCTTTCGAAAAGAAACCATAAATAAAAGTAATCAGTTTTCATTTGGAAAAACATGGATATCCAAGTCTTACTTGATCAGACATTAAGTATTTAAGGGAACTGTTGTGCATTGGACGGTCACTTGAAATTACGTTACAGTCCCTTTACAAGCAGTTTTAAATACCGTCTATTTTAAAATATTTTGTCATCTTAAAATTATCCTGTTTAGTGGTGGACACAGTACCTGTCGTGGTGCTAAATGGTTCTGTTTAGTGGTGCACACTATACCTGTCGTGGTGCTAAATGCGCACTGTACCTGTCGTGGTGCTAAATGATCTGTTTAGTGGTGCACACTGTACCTGTCGTGGTGCTAAATGATCTGTTTAGTGGTGCACACAGTACCTGTCGTGGTGATAAATAATCTGTTTAACTGTACCTGTCGTGGTGCTAAATGATCTGTTTAGTGGTGCACACTGTACCTGTCGTGGTGCTAAAAGATCTGTTTAGTGGTGCACAGTGTACCTGTCGTGGTGATAAATAATCTGTTTAGTGGTGCACACTGTACCTGTCGTGGTGCTAAATGATCTGTTTAGTGGTGCACACTGTACCTGTTGTGGTGCTAAATGATCTGTTTAGTGGTGCACAGTGTACCTGTCGTGGTGATAAATGATCTGTTTAGTGGTGCACACTATACCTGTCGTGCTGCTAAATGATCTGTTTAGTGGTGCATACTGTACCTGTCGTGGTGCTAAATGATCTGTTTAGTGGTGTACATTGTACCTGTCGTGGTGCTAAATAATCTGTTTAGTGGTGCGCACTGTACCTGTCGTGGTGCTATATGGTCCTGTTTAGTGGTGTACACTGTACCTGTCGTGGTGCTAAATGGTCCTGTTTAGTGGTGCACACTGTACCTGTCGTAGTGCTAAATGATCTGTTTAGTGGTGCACACTGTACCTGTCGTGGTGCTAAATGATGTGTTTAGTGATGCACACTGTACCTGTCGTGGTGCTAAATGATGAAAGGATATCAAATAATCACTGCAACAATCAGCACCTCTCTGCAATAAGAATTTAAAAGTATTGATTTAATCAATAAAAAGATTCAAGTGGTGAATCTAAGAGGTTGAAAAAATATTGTCATTTAAATATTGTAGTTTGTAGCGAATGTTCAATTCCTTTACATAATGTATTATTAGAAACTAGGGGGGAAAAAGTTGAAAAAAAAATTTGAAAAAAAAACATAGGACCCCCCCCCCGGCCAGGAATGTCTTGGTTTATTATTTAGATTAGCGGAAATAGCCGGCGTTGCCCGGCTTGGAATTTTAAAAACAATTAAAAAACAAATTCGAATTTTTAAAAAAATCGATTGTTTAGCCTATGTTACCCCTAGGGTATCCATGGGTTCCCTAAAAAACAGCCAATTTGGTCAGGCCGTTTGGCTACCTCGAGCTAAGGTAGTCGTTAGTTGAAGAAAGAAAGAACTTCACGGTATTTCCCTTTTTTAAAAGTTACCGTTTGTTAACGATCTCAATTTTATTAACGGCGTAAACGGAAAATCTTCAACAATCATTACAGAATTAACGGTGTTAATGGCGCCGAAAAAAATCGTCAACAGTTATTGAAATCGTTAACGGCGCATCTATTAAAGGTATATTACAGTATTTTACGGCGCCAAGTGCTGAAAACAAATTAAAAAGAAAATATGTAAGTTCAATGCACTTTAAGCAAAAAAATACTAAATTCATTGTTTAAAAAAATTCGTTTTGTTTTCGATTTCTACCATTAATTCTTTTTTTAAAAACGGCTTAGCCGTTTCGTTAACGCTTAAAAAATTAACGTTTTGCCGTTTGTTAACGGACTCTTCCGTTTATTTTCGAAAACCTCCGTTTCGTTCACAGAACTTTTCCCAGCCCTAGCTAAAGCTAACAAATATATATGAGTATGTATATGAGAGAAAACCTTTATCTCTGTATATAATAAACAAGACAATCACATATATGTTGCCTATAGTCGGCCAAACAACTGGACAGAATGGGCTGAAATTTTTGTGTACACTCATGGGTAGCCTGGGGGTGTCTTAGGTTTCGACATTTTTTTCCAAATTTTTAAAAAATATTTTTTTTTCATAATTTGTATTTAAATTTTTTTCCCACGGGCAACGCCAGGCCCTTCAGCTAATTATACATTATTTCATTTTATTTAAACTTAGCTAACTTTCAGCCTTTAGAAAATCTTGTCACTTTCACTGGGTTAAATACTATGAAGATAGTATTGTTGAATTATCAAAGATTTAAAGGAAAAATGCGCAAATATAAATAGAAACTTTTCAAGAATCATAGTCAATAATTTTAGAACGTTTTATAAAAGAAATAATTGTAACCTTTACTGATATCACAAACCCAAACAGAAATGTTTTTTTTAAAATTTTTTTTAAATTTTTGATTTTTTTAGATTTGTCCCTTTAACCAAGGAAAATACATTGTAAAGGATAGGTCCCTTGAGGGAAATCATTTAGAAGCAAAGGAAAATGTTTTAAATAGAAAAGTTTTATCGTTTTTTCAAATATTCATATTTCGGAGCAAAAAAACGTACTTTCTTTATCCATTAATAAACATAATCTTTCTTAAGAGAATCTTTTAAAGATTTTTAGTGTTTTAAGTGATTCTGATAATTCCATGATAGAGGGATATCTTGAAAAATTAAAGGGGAGAGTATGGCCAGCTCAGGAAAAAATTTACGAGGTCTCATATTTTTCCTTCATCTTGTGTTAAACGTGGGATTTTCTTTAATTCTTTACTTGTTACTTAGTGTATGAATATGGAAAATTCAATGGAATAAAATTCCAACATTCAAAAAAGTTTTGAGGTAGTAAGTGAGGAAGTAAAATGTTATTGTAATTTTGCAAGGAACTCAAGAACTGTTTCAGCCTTGACAAACCGTGGCAAGGAATGTTCCACCCTGGACAACCCGGGGCAAGGAATGTTCCACCCAGGACAAACCGGGGCAAGTAATGTTCCACCCTGGACAAACCGTGGCAAGGAATGCTCCACCCTGGACAAACTGGGGCAAGGACTGCTCCACCCTGGACAAACCGGGGCAAGGAATGTTCCACCCAGGACAAACCGTGGCAAGGAATATTCCACCCTGGACAAACCGGGGCAAGGACTGTTCCACCCTGGACAAACCGGGGCAAGGACTGCTCCATACTGGACAAACTGGGTCAAGGAATGTTCCACCCTGGACAAACCGGGGCAAGGACTGCTCCACCCTTGCCAAACCGGGGCAAGGACTGCTCCACCTTGGACAAACCGGGGCAAGGACTGCTCCAACCTGGAAAAACGGGGAAAGGACTGCTCCACCCTGGACAAACTGGGACAAGGACTGTTCCACCCTGGACAAACCGGGGCAAGGGCTGTTCCACCTTAGTCAAACCGGGGCAATGAAAAATGTAAGGGTTATGTACACAATGTTTTTGATAAATAAAGAGGGGCGAAATAGAAAATCACGTACCGGTAATTATCTGGAGTTTTGAACAAATTAAATGAAAACAGACCAATGTTAGACAAAATTTAATAATAATATTGCTTAATAAATATTTATTTAACCACTATTATTGTTCATATTGTAGGCAGATTTTTTGCATCTGTATCGTTTAGATTAAAATTTTTGAGCAATTTACAAATGATTTTTTTTAAAAGAAAAATGGCAATTTATAAAATCTATTCAATACTAACCTAAGAATGTCGGTCAGATCGATGTGAATAAACCTAAAATAAGTAAATATTTGTTTTCATATTTATATCTATTTAATTCTATTATGTATGGATATCTTAAAAATTGGATTTTTGTGAAATTAGATATCCAGACTTTGATTTTTTGCCATAAACTCTGATTTTATCTTTGCAACCTTATAGATATTTCAAACTATAAAGATCAAATAATCTAAGTTTGAAATATCAGGTCGGAAAAATATAGGAATTAGAAAATTTGAGTTTGTGTCAAAGACTCAATTCCGTTACACGTTGTATAATCCGTGATCATCGATCATTATAAAAGAACATCTGAGGGGATTACAAACTTTGTGACCTCGTAGCTCATCTAGTTTTGATTTTAAGCCAAGAAAGGAATTTTTTATTAGATTGCTGCTGCATATCAAAATATAAAACTTTTAATATTTTAATATATTTTACTTTATTTTGATGCAAGTGTATTTCAACCAAAAGTTTTGTTATATTTGGAGCAATATAATTTTTGTAAATTTTTTAATTTCAAACCAACAGATATCTAGATGCAAGAAAATATTAATATAGTTCTTTGCATGTAACAGGGTGTGTAAAAAGCTGGGATTTTCGACGTTTTAGACAAAACTTTAAAAATTTAGTTTTGATCCGATTTCAGACAAAAAATAAAATAAAATGTGATAAAAAGATTAAAAATTATTTTGGAACGTTAAAAAAAAACAATCCGCGAAACCAAATTTTTATTGAAAAAATAAGATTTTTGAAAAAATGTTTTCCAAAATTTCATTAACAAAATGTAAGCCAATTATTTGCATTTTGAATGAATATATAACAATAGTTTGAAATTTAACATTTCTTAGAAATTTGCGAACATAAATCCTCCCCAATACTAAAGATTGCATCGGGCATAAAACACTGTGTTTATGAAGGCGCACAACTAGAGGGGGGGGGGGCAGGCGCCTAGCCTGATTAAGGCGGGGCATGCCCCCTTGAGAAGGTTTGCCCCCCCCTTTAGAGGGGGGGGGGAGAATTCCTTAACAGGGGTCCATATAGTTTCAAATATGATTAATCAATAAGTTTTGAAAGGATAATAGAACGAATATTCTATACAAATTCTAAAGAATTAAAGAACATTTCTTACAATATATAAATCTTTCATAAAAAGTGGGAATCTTACAATGGAACATTATCTTTATTACGTCTCTTTCGACACAAAAGTCTCAACATTTTTTTAAAGGAAGCGAAGCATCCTGACGTTTACAGTATTTGATAAAACATGAACTAGTTCGCATTTTAGAGATTTGAAAGGAAAATTTTACATGATGACTTTTGCATTCAATCTTTTTTTACATTTGATCAATTTAGATTTCTATTCAGAATCCCGAATAGGAAGGCTGCTCAACTATATATATAAAGTAGTAATCTCTGTTTGTCTGTTTGTTTGTTCACAACCGCTTGACCAATTTGTCTCAAATTTTTTAACCTATATCTTGGAATTTTCACTTGTAAACTCCGGTCGATTTGAAGTACAGGTTGTCCCAAGAAACATGGCAGTTGGTAAATAGTTTGAAATGTCTTCTTCCATGATTTGTGAAGTTATTTGATGCCAAAGAATAATAACAATATCTAATGGCAGTCATATTATAGAAAATTTATTTTCAAAGTAAAAGACATTTAAGTAAGACATTTTTTATAACGAAATAAACTGCGAAAAGTCTTTAATATCTAATATACAGTATATGGAAGAAGACATTCAAAACTATTTACCAACTGTCATGTTTCGTGGAACACCCTTTACTTGTCTGACTTTTAGGAAGCTAGAGAACGTTTTACAAAATACATACATACTATAGACGGCAAAACAGAATACTTTTCAGCCTTGATTGACATATTTATAATCATGACTACAATTATTATTTGACTATTATAAGGGCCAACTAAGGAAAAAGAGGGTTATACACAGATTAAAAGATTAGAAGTATAAATCGTAAAATTTTAATATTGATTAGTACAGCAATTGAATTTCTATATGAAATGCGAGAAAATGCCTATTCAAAATCCGAGAAGCTTTATTTAAACTGTGCTCAAGTTAAAATTATAATTAGTGATATGTTTAAGTCAGAACTCCGAAGGCTTTTATTTGAAAACGAGCTTCTTAATACTAACCATTTCCGCAATCTTTTTTTAAATAGGTTGAAAAAGTACAGATTTTAAGTTAAATGAAGGTTAAAAAGGCATGAGGTTCTTATATTACCGCAATTTGACAGTGATTTGATAATCTTTACCAAACCTATCTCTAGTATCTACAAAACTAACCTGAGTTTACCAAACCTATCTCTAATATCTACAAAACTAATCTGAGTTTACCAAACCTATCTCTAGTATCTACAAAACTAACCTGAGATTACCGAACCTATCTCTAGTATCTACAAAACTAACCTGGGTTTACCAAACCTATCTCTAGTATCAACAAAACTAACCTGAGTTTACCAACCCTATCTCTAGTATCTACAAAACTAACCTGAGTTTACCAAACCTATCTCTAGCATCTGCAAAACTAACCAGAGATTACCGAACCTATCTCTAGCATCTACAAAACTTACCAGAGATTACCGAACCTATCTCTAGTATCTACAAAACTAACCTGAGTTTACCAAACCTATCTCTAGCATCTACAAAACTAACCAGAGTTTACCAAACCTATCTCTAGTATCTACAAAACTAACCAGAGTTTACCAAACCTATCTCTAGCATCTACAAAACTAACCTGAGTTTACCAAACCTATCTCTAGTATCTACAAAATGAACTCCAAGATTCTCCATACATCTACTCATTTGTACATCTTCAGGACCCAAACTTTCATCCCTAAAACAGTTTGGTTTGGAAATTTCAAGGGAGGCATGTCTGATTAACGATGGTACCGTTTAATCCTGTAACAGATAAGTCGTTCGGAAGATATAGTCATTTTCTTAGCTTGACAAGTGTTTAATTTATTTTGTTGTTATTACAAGCAGAAATCAGCAAATAACTATATTAAAGAATCCACTACTAAAAATAATTAATTTCTAAAGAGAGAAACAGTGATAGCTCAGTCATATTTAGATTCTTGATCAATGACCACTTCAAAGGGTACCATTGTGAATCGGATATACCCCTCAATTAATGGAGAGTCACATGGAATTACGTTCGCAGTCCCTTAAAATAAAAATATATTATGCATGTGTAGCTAATTTTTTTTGTACAAAATACAATTGAAATTTAAAGTTGCGTTAAAGAGAATGTTTTTCTCTACTCATAGCTTTAAAAGCAATAAAAAAGAAAAACAAAAAAATTTCATTTGTCAGGATCACATAAACCAATCAATATATATGGTTTACTTCATATCTAGTAGGATCACATAAACCAATCAATATATATGGTTTACTTCATATCTAGTAGGATCACATAAACCAATCAATATATATGGTTTACTTCATATCTAGTAGGATCACATAAACCAATCAATATATATGGTTTACTTCATATCTAGTAGGATCACATTTTTATAATGATTAAAGGAATATTAAAATACTATCGGAACTTTAAAGCCAATAAACTTTTTAAAAGCATTTTTTGATTTCGGAATCTTGAGGAATATTTTGAGGATTTTTTATGGTTTTTTTTATGAGATATTTTTTAAGATTTTATTGAAAATATTGACTATCAAGGGCTATTAATGCCCGCTCATATGACCCCAAGGAAGGTTTATAGCTTTTTGAAATAAAACTCCTCTAGAAAAAAAAAGTTGAAGCTTGTTATTTTTGAAAATCTACTATGTAATGTAAAACAGAAAAATCCAAAAAATAGTTTTTTTTCTTGGATTACAAGGAAAAAATGGCGACGTAAAAAGCGACAGTTACAGACTTAGTTCCCAGTTTATTAGAAGTAGATAATTTTGATTATGTCAGACCTGCAGAGATCATTGTTTCCAATTCCAACATTTACAAACAGCTCCAGAGCAGTCCTAAACATCTTTTTGACATAATTTTTAAAATATTTAAATTTGAAAAATATTATTATGATTTTGGATAATTATGTTAATTATGATGATGATGATGATAATGATGAGAATGATGATGACGATGATGATAATGATGATGATGATGATATTGATGATGATGATGATGACGATGATTATGATGATGATGACGATGATAATAATAATGATGATGATGATGACGATGATAATAATAATGATGATAATGATGATGATGATGATGATGATGATGATGATGATGATGATGATGATGATGATGACGATGATGATGATTAACCTGCTAAGAACGTAACCAGCTCCTCCGGACATATATGGTTGATCTTTAACATGGTTTTCATCCACTAAACATTCTTTCACCGTGGATCTTAAAGGGACAAAATGTTGAAAACGTTTAAAGAGACCAAATACTAAATAACGTAAACTCCAATAAATGAACAATATTTCAAGCATTCTTAAATATCCTCTTAATCTAGGATTTATAAACAAAATAAGAAATAATCATTATTAAAGAGACAAACTCCAAAATAAAATGACAGGACAATCAAGCATACCTGCACATGAAAAGGGACCCTGCTAGTAAGGGTAGGGAGGAATCCAGACTGGAGAGAAAATATTGTAGGTTTTCCATCACTATATAGGAATCATCATCAGCCTTCAAATAAGTATTCATTGCGTTTGTGTTTTTTTGTGTTGAAATGTTGGTAAGAGTACAACACACGCACAGGGGGGGGGGAGGGGGGGGGGGAATTTATTAAAAATGAAAATATATATTTAAAAGAAAGTAGAATTTTGTATTTATAGAAACAGCAACTGTTATTTGAAATTAGCATAATGCTAGTCACCTCGTGTACTTTTGGAAAAGTAAAAGAATTTTTAAAGAAAAAATTCTTGAGATTATCACAATATGCAGAGGCGGAATAAGGGGGGAATTTCGGGGGAAGGGGGAGGTCCCCCCTGGAGAATTGGGGGCACTTGGGGGGACGTCCCCCATTGAAAATATTAGAAGCGCAAAAGAAAAGAGCAGATACCTTCTAGCCCTTTGCTTTTTATTTTGAAGAATAGATTCAAAATAAATATATTACTCAAAATGAAGATTTTTAAAAATCTAAATCTTGGTAACATATTTTTACCCTTCACCCTCCAGCTGCAGTCATAGTTTTGACATAAAAATGACATAATTCCCTGAAAAATATTTCCGGGGGGGGGGGGATTTCTTGCAAGGAAGGGTTACAAAATTTCAGCGCTTCGCGAGTAATTATTCAAGTATTTCCCCCCCCCCTCTTGTAAAATATCTGAAGCCGCCCTTGCAAGAGTATTACAATTAAATTTTAATTTTAAACGCTTTGTCACAGGAGAGGAGAAATTCCTTAAATTGCTGCCTCTGTGTAAGAAATTACTTTAGTTTCAGAACAATTTCTAATAATTGGACTCACAGAACTTTTATTGAATTTTTAAGATCTTTTCTGGGTCGATTGATCAAGCTGTAAAAAATGACAAATTCTTGAAAAAAAAACTTTGAAATTTGTGAGAACCATTTTGAGAAATTCCAGATATATAACTTTTTCTAAAAGATGCCCCGAGCCCCGAGTAATATCAAGGCCTGGTGTCAATCAGAAATTCGTTGATAGCTCCTTTAGTTTTGGTTATATTATACCTTGAGAAACCAATCAACCTCTGAAGCAAAATCAAAATAAGCTTGAGCAAAAGATATTTTAGTTTTAGCCCACAGCCTCTCTCGACCCTAAAAAATGAGAAAAATTTATTATTTTTTATCCAGTTTAGCAAAGTTTAGCCTTAAACAGTAAACAATGTATCAATTAGTCTCCGAAAAATTAAAACTAATAAACTCAATGATATACACTTGATATACACTGTCGGATTTAACATTGAATCCCTCAGGAGTAACATAGATCTGCTAAATAGTTTTAAGATAGGAGGTATTGACTGAAATCAGTTGCTTACTAAAATACCAGCTTTTCATAAAGTAATGATTATTGATGAGAATATTGATGAAAATAGTTTGATAATTTCCCAGTCCTAGGAAGCTTCATTACTTGAATTTGAACTTTGATACTTTTACAGTTGTGAAATCTCAAGAGAGGGGGGGGGGGCTAAATATTTACCTCTTTCATGTCTATCTTGAAATAGCTGTATTCTTCTTTTTCAGAAGCCTTGAAATAACTACGTGCCGTGAAGTTCAACTGGAAATAAATAGTTTTAAAACAAATAGTTTTGAATAGCTTTTTCATTGTAAATATTTTCAAATTGGTAAACAGTTCATATAGAACGTCCATTTTTAAAAAAAAAACTCTCTCTCGACATCCAATTTTGAAATGATCAATGGAAAATACAGAGTTCCCCACAAAGAATGTGACTTTTTGGACGATCTAAAACTCTTTGATTTGACAAACATTGAAACAAGTAAAACAACCAGCTGCAGGAAATAATGTAAGAAAGGATGCTTATATATATTCCCTTATGTCGTCTCTGAAGTCTGATCCTGATTGGACAAAATGCAAGATATGGTTTGTTTTTATAAACTTAACTGTTTTTTTTAAAGAATTGCTCCGTAGAAAATTGATTTTTGGAAAACAAGATTTTGAACAAAGAAGGATAATTTAAGTTGTTTCATTTTCATTTGTTTTTAATGCTAAATAGTAAAACATTTGCAGTTTGAAGCGCAAGTAATATGTAATAACTCTGTGATTCTAAAATTAATAATTCTAAAAATAAAGAATGCGCAAAATTTAAGTTATAGCTTAAAAGTTCTGAGAAATAATGAGTTGCTAATTAAATATTAACCTTTCTAAATTTAACCCTAAAGAGAAACTTTATATTTCAGATGACGAGAAAAGATTTATAAACTTAAATCGTCAGATTAAATCATTTTCATGCATTGAAATATAGCAAAATTGATAACGAATATTTTCGGGTTTAAAATTTAACCCACCAAAATCGACGAATTAAATATTTAAGCTGTAGCTTAAAATTCAGGTTTATATTAAGTCAGAAGTGGCATTTAAGCTGAAACTTAACATTTAAGCATTTAGCATTAATACATATTCTTACATGCAGTGGTCAGCGTTTCTATCAATACATTGAAGACGACTTTTCCATCTAAGATTTAATTTCTAACAAGCTTTGTTTTCATATTTATGAGTATCACTATCCAAGCTGTTTAAAAGGCTTGGAAGAAATCAAAATCAAAATTGAAAATCGTCTTTACTGTATTGATATATACGACGACGTCGGTATATAATTCACCCGGGACTAACCAGGGCGATATGCGTTCGTTTTTTCTTTTATATTTAATCTCGTTTTGGTAATTCAACAACCTCTATACTTATATGTAACAAGGTTGTCTACAAATACTTCTTCATTAAGAACGCGTTGGCAAACAAAAAAAGCAAAAAAAAACGAAATGAAAATGTATGTTTATGGCAAAATTTTGATCGAAAGTCACAGCTTGCTAAAACAAGTACCGAACTTTAAAACCAGCCTCATATAAAAAGAGAACTAACCTTCTCAAGGAAAGGGCTACCACTGGAAGTGACAAACAATACTTTTGTACATCGCCGGACCCATGTGTCATGTACAGCCAGTGCCTGAATATTTAATAGCAATGTACACTGTACACTGTACAGCCAGTGCCTGAATATTTAATAGCAATGTACATTGTACACTGTACAGCCAGTGCCTGAATATTCAATTATGTGTGTGTACACTGTACACTGCACAACAAGTGCCTGTATGTACACTGTACACTGTACATCCAGTGCGTGAATATTCAATAGTTTATGTACACTGGACACTTTGCAGCCAGTGCCAGTGCCAGTGTCAATACGTTATGTATACAATACATGGTGAAGCGTACAACCACTGTCTGAATATTCAAAAATGTATGTACCCTATACATACACTGTACAGCCCGTGCCTGAATATTTAATAATTTATGTACTCATAACACTGTAAGCCAGTCCCGGAATCTTTCTTCATAATGTAGTAAAGTATGTCTGTTGTGATGTTTGCATGTCTGACCATTACATATGAACCCTTTGACCGATTACCATCGGAGTATTCTGACCTTGGACTGATTTTTTTATAGATTTCCAGGCAAAGCCGGGTTCTCAAGCTAGTATTTAATAATGTATGTACACTGTTCAGTCGGTGCCTGAATGTCCAATAATGTATGTACACTGTACAGTCGGTGCCTGAATGCCCAATAATGTATGTACACTGTACAGTCGGTGCCTGAATGTTCAATAATGTATGTACACATGTACAAACCATACCATTTCCCATAATATTATTCTTTTATATATAATAAAGTTCTTTGTTCAACCCGGGCAACACCAATTACTTTAGCTATTTAATATTTAAAGACAAATCCTTCATTCAATGAAGTTGGGACTGACGCTCCTACCCGTATCGTATTTTATTTGGGACAGATTTGAGGTAACTTATTTATTCGTCAAAGGCTTTTTTTCAGGTCCAAGCAAATCATGTTAAAAGATGGGACAATGAATAGTTTTACTTCATACAAAATACTGACAAAATTCTTCTTACAAACGTGCAATTTAAACATAAAATTCGCGAACATTTTGGTTATTGCAGAGTACGGTAAAAAATGGCGAATTAAAAAGCAACAGTTAAAAGCTAAAATTGTTGCAAAGTAAAGGGTGCGAGGGCGTCGAATCTTATAGTTGAAAGAATTAACTACAGAATTTCAGCATTTATTTTGCTTGACAGAAAGCAAGGGGGTGGTCACGTTAACCCAAATTCAAATTTTTTTAGCGTTACCCTTTTCTATAGTCAATAAAATAAGTTAAAAAATGAATGAAGTAAAAAAGTATAAAAGAAGGAGGATTAATAGGAAAACTAAATATCTAAGTGCTTCCTCCCTTCAACTATTAATCAAAATCTTGGATTCTTCAAAACTTTTCTATTCTCTAGTCTGCAGCTTATCCACAATTTTCTCCAGAAATACAGAAATCCAACGCAAATTTTATTTTTTTTAAATGATAGCGATACTTTTGGATATTTAAAATGTGACTCCAGGTTTCTCTTGACCTCTTGACTTAAAAAGAAGCAACTCTCTTAGTATATTAAAAAATAGACAACTAAACTCTCTTTTTGAAAATTACATTACAATGTGTTATAACCCAAATTGTTATTCATGTAAAACTAAATAAATATTTTTTAAATTTTTTTTGTACATGTCAAAAATTATTTCAAAATTTAGTTGTTCAAACCAATGTATAACACGCACCGCTGATTCTTTAGTAAAAGTAAATTCAACCTATATGAAGCATAAAGTCTGACCGTTTCAACCTTGTTGCACCGGCTAGTCCTGTCCATAGAGCTAGTACAAACTGGGACCGGAAAGGTTGACCCGGCTCGAAAATTCAAATGTACTACGGCTGCCCGTGATAAACTAATTTGATCAAAGATAAAATCGCACCCTGATAGCTAATATCACTCCTCAAATATATTTAATTGAAATGTTTTGGTATCATTGTTAAAATTAAGTGGACAAAATAATCAAAACAGATAAGAGCTATTTCCACCTAGTTGCTTTTATACTTGTACTGTTAAAATAATTGTCCGTTTGTAAGAACTCGGTCTGTATACAAAGATACATATATTTTAGCAATAAACTCTATATCTTATCATATCCTGACTGAACATAAATCCTTCAAATTCTTCATTAGACAGGAGAAAAAGGTCAAATTACTGCGACATCACATTACTGTAATCTAATAGCTTTGATTTTATCAGAGGTTGAGGGAAGCTTTGATCAGCGGATAAAAATGAAACAAAGATATTAAGCGTTTATACTCAAAGAAAAGTACCCACAATGAATATAGATATCAAGCAATCGGATTTATGAGTAACTAATACAAAAAGTATCGATTCGAAGAACGGTTAAACATTGTCGAACTTATTATTTCTTGGTAAATTAATTAACGCCACACAAATAATTAAAGCATAAATACAAATTAGGAATTGTGAAAATTAATATAAAGTTTTTTATATAAAACTTGTTTATTCTTACTTGAAACTCGCTTAAAACTCCGGGATGAGTAGTAATTATGCACCCAATACGAATCTAGAAAATAGGGAATAATTTGCATTATTATTTTAATTAAAAATATCGGACATAACATTTTAAGATATTAGCACGTACATTGTTAGAAATATCTGATTCCTCAAAGTTTGCGTATTTCATCGTGCATACTGATTGATATAGGGGTCACCCATAATGCATTTCTAAGTACCTTAAATCTTTCTTTTTTTAAATGAAGACTTTTTATAGATAAAAAATACTGTTGATTTTTCTAAAAACTCTCAGTCAACTTAAAATTTATAACTCTTTAGTCTTGTAATAGTTTTTTTTGGGTTCCCTTATAACTCTTTTCAGTATCATACTTCTAAACATTTTTCCACAAACTTAAAATTTTTTAATCCCTTTATCATTGCAATCTGATTGTGTAAATCTTTGATATTTCAAACTTAGACTGTGTCATCTAGCTAAATTCATAGTTTGATATGGGTTGCAAAGAAAATTGGATAAAAAAGTCAAAAATTGTGGCAAGACCTCAGTTTCTTTTTAAGATGTCTTTTAGTAAAAAATGATTCTTTTAAAGAATTAAAACCTTGGATAGATCTTGGAATTTAGATTCAGGGCCGCCTTCCAGTTTTCTAGTATTCTCCAGCTGAAATATATTTCTAATGGTAATATTTTATTTCAATGATTTTTACATAAAAATGAAACCTGGCAACAGTCTACAAAAAATTATTATGTTTCTAACATACTAAATGAAGAGACTGAGGACTGTCAACGGTTTAGCCCTGTTTCAATAGTTGGTGAATAAAGTAAATAAAGTTCAGTTTTGAATCAGTGGTAAAAATCAAGAAAATGATTTTCTTCCAGAAAACAAGAATCTTGAGAGTTTTATAAAATTGATGATTTGATATTTCTGAATATTTTGTTAGTGTTACAAGGAAACATTCATGAAAATACAGGATTACCCACTTAGGATGAGACGACATGAAACTCATTGAATATTTAAAATTCGGTGATGAGGTATATTTGTGTACAATCCTGTACAAGATCTTCTGCTTTAAACAGAGTCTTTAGATGGGGTTATTTAATGATTTGGCACAGAGAGAAATAAGTTTTACAGTTGCTGGGAATCGTTAACAAAAGAAAACAGACAGTCTTAGTTGGTAACCCTGTACTTCCGAAGAAAGAGTCGAAATGAATATTTTCAGGAATACAATTTTTTTCAGTCAAAATCTAGAATATAGAATTCTATTATTTATAAACTATAACGTATGTACAGGGTGTCCCAAAAAACATGGGAATTCAGTGACGAATTCGATATCGTCTTTGTTATGAATTAGCACTGTAATACCTAATTTCAAAAGCGTCTGCTAGAGTTTATTTAATGAAAAGGGTAAAAGACTGCAAAGATGTGTCTATAATGTCTCCGCAAGATGAACAGTGAATACGGACAAGTTTACTCTGTTTGTATACTGTAATACTAAGTACAACCGGTTGCAGTCAAAACATAAACAAACAAAATGTAAACATAGCAGACGAAACTCTTACAGATTACAGCTTTCTCAGTAGGTATCACTATACTAAATCAAAGAATTATTTGAAAAGACGATATCGAATTCGTCACTGAATTCCCATGTTTTTTGGGACACCCTGTATAAACTCCAAACCTGCAGTTTCAAGGATTGTATAGTTTCATCTTTGTTATCCAGGTCCTCCTGCAGAACTTGAAGGCTTTTGTTCAACAGGTTCTAGATTAGTAGGAGAGCGTATAATGATGATCTCTTGTGTATAACCATTTAAAGTACAGGGGGACCCACAAAGCATGAGATTTCAGAGGCGACTTTACGGAAAAAGAAATTGAGTCTTTGCCACAAAATGTTTCTAATCACTATATCTTTTTGAAAAGATGGTTTACACCATTGATATTTCAAACTTTGATTATTTGATCTTAAAGAATTCATAGTTTGAAATATCTAAGATCTAAGAAACTAGGTTGCAAAGATATAGGTTTTAGAACATCAGAGCTTGTGGCAAAGACTCAATTCCTTTCCGCCTCCATGCACTCGTATGCCGAGTCCATGCCAATCAGGGTTCAGTCATTTGTTTGGTGTCTATTTTGAACCATTAGAAATAGTACGGCGGTAACATCTATCTTTCTATCTATCTCATTATCCAGTTAGAGATAAATCCTTAAATAGGCGCTATACACTTAATGGATATATTCACTTCTACTGAAAATAGAGTGTCTTGCTTTAAATTTGAGATTTCTGAAACTGTGAAGTGGTTTCTTTTTTTCCGATCTTCAAAAAAGTTATAAAAAAATATAATCATGACAGAATTTAACCAAGGAAACGCAATATTTAAAGAGTTGTAGGTCGTCTTTATAGTTTCATCATTTGTGGGTTTCCCTGTACCTTGCGGATCTTTGGGCATGTGAGCTTGAAACTTAAGACAGTGTACCCTTACGAAACCCAGTCTTGGAAACCGGGAAACTCATGGATGGTCGGGGGGTGTAATAGGCTTAAAAAATTAGAAATTTTTTGTTCAAATTTTGTTATTTTTTTTTTTTTCAATTTTTTTTCCCGACTCACGGCCTACGAATCCTACAAACCGCAATTAGCGTTAAATCCACATGTTTCCGGCTAATTAAGTCTAATTAAGTCTAATTAAGTCTGTACTTTTGTAAAACAAATTAAAGACGAATCCAGCATTCATTTATATTTTTAAAGGCGTCGCGGTATCCAATATCCATCAAATAATAATTTTTTTCATCATATTTTTGATGACAGTAGCACATTTTCTGGCTAAATGAAGCAATAGTTATAAAAAACCAAAGTGAGAAATGGGCTTTTTTTCTTCGACATTTACATATACACTATACATTTAAATATTTAGCCATATACACTATACAGGCTGACAATAATCTTCTCAAAAAAGTTTGGAAACACTAAGAAAAAAAAACATTTTAAAATAAAATTTTGCTTTTTGGCGTGCAATACATGCCATGACGTTTGCAAAAAATTTAATCAATGCTGCGTTCTTCTAACATTAATCAACTAAAGTAAAGAAATTTTGTCAAAAGACAAAAAGGTGTGGATTGGCGCAAATGCATTTTGTGACGTCATTTGTGGTTCGGAGGTGAAAGGGTTGTTGGTTGCCTTCCCCCTACCTGAATACTAATTTGTTGATTCAAAATAGTTCTCTCCAGTTTCTCTGTATCAATCATTATCAATCCAAAATTGAGTTGTTTAAAAGGGTAAAATTTAACCACATCAAGTACTTTTTAGCGTTTTTTAACATGCTTAGGATTAATTAGACATTAGGATTAAGGTCAAAACCAGGCGAAATTACAGGTGTGACACAGAAAATAAAAGAAAAAAAACATGGTTCAGTGTAAAGTGTATTTAACTGTAACCATCCAAATGAAAAAATTTCAAATATGTATTTTAACTTTAATAACTTATTTTAATTAATTTTTGCAATATTTTTTCAATATGATATCAGAGAGAAACATTTTAAGACTTCTATATTTCTTGTTTTTCATTCTTTCTTCCTTATTGATATTTTTTGATATTTCTCCAGCTAGCCAAATTGCAGAGGCAGAACTATCTTTTCGAGCCCTGTATCTATATTCTGAGAGTGGCAAGGTTACCATCTCCACTTGTTTTTGCTTTTAAGTTTTTCTTGAGTCATGTTACTGCCTCCGCTCGTGCATTCATAGAAATTTTCTTGGTGGCGGGGAGAGGGGTGAGGGGGGGTTCTACACATTCACCAGTTTTTTATCTCAAGCAGGACATAGAGGGGGGGGGGCTTGGACATCTGCCATCCTGTGTTTTTGTCTTTTTTCGCTATCAGTGAAAAGAATTAAATAGTGTAAAGATCAAATGCCCTTCTAATTTTCCATGTTCAAACTTTTCTTCATTTTTCTTTTTTATCTTGCTTTAAGCCCCCATCGCTACTGTCAAGAGATTTCCCTTCCACTTTTTTATGTTCAATTTCTTTTTTTTCTTGCTTCTTATTTCTTGTTTTTACACTTTAAGGCCTTTCCAAATAGTTCTTTTGACATCGAGTTGTGGAGCAGGTAGGTGAGAGATAAGGAGGTACAAAGGAAGAAGGGTATAGGGGATTTTTCCCTGTGTTCCTTCATTTTATACTGTTTCCCAGTTAGGGAAAACCCATAATTGCACCTCTTATGCAAAATGAGGAGTTGTGATCCCTGAAAGCTCTCATGAGAGGAATCTTCCATAGTAGTCCAACATTCCTCACATTTGGTTGAGTAAAAAACCGGTATCCTTGTACATGGCTTGTATTCCCACGAGGGGTTAAACTCCTCTTTCAGTGCACCAAGCTGAAGATGAAGTTTTGTTTTAATCTATGCTTTCTGCATAACTAAACTCAGCGCTTCTTTAGGTGTAATTCTGGGACCACATAGGAGGTCCGCTCTGCTTGGGAGCAGACAGGCAACTGAATTTCAAATATGTATAATTAAAAGCATTTTTAACATTTCTTGAAATTAATACAAGTTCAAGTGAAAAAGTGGAATGAAAGGAATTACATCTGTTAAAAGTAATAAAAATAAATGATAAAGATCTTGTAGAAACTAATATGCATAGGAAAAGGTTTATTCCCTTGTATAAAAAAGTAAAATGATAAGGATATTGTAGAAACTGATATGCATACAGAGGTAAAGGTTTATTCCCTTTTATAAAAAAAGTAAAATGATAAGGATATTATAGAAACTGATATGCATAGGTAAAGGTTTATTCACCTGTTTAAAAAAGTAAAATGATAAGGATATTGTAGAAACTGATATGCATAGGTAAAGGTTTATTCACCTGATTAAAAAAGTAAAATGATAAAGGAATTGTAGAAAATGACAAGCATTTAAACTGTTATGATAGTATGCTTTTCTGTCTTCGTGTCTGTTTGTTTTTGTATCCAATAGAGGTCAAAATGACTGAACCCATCAGAGATTGGTTGCAAATTAAGGACATTTGACATCGTTGTTCTAATCAAACTAAAATAATAACTAACTTGTTTTTATGTAAAGAAAATATATTAAATGTGTCTTCAAGTAAGTAATCCCCACAAAGCTCTGAAGCTGCGGATGTTTATGACTACCAATTCAAAAGAGCATTATTTAAATCATGTTCTTTGTTCTCTCTTCAACATTCAGATTTACTTACGAAACCAAATTCTTATTTTCTTTTTTAAATGAATGGTGGTGTTGGGATAATTTTAGATCTGCTAGAGAGTGTTCGCGAAAAGTTAAAGGTCGCTTATAATGCAAAATATTTAAATTAAAATCGTTTTAAACGATTTTTTAAATACAAATTTGATATACAGGGTTACCCACATAGAATGCGACTGTATAATGAGGATCTAAAACTTAACATAACTATCTTAATGTTGAATTCTATAATCCTTTCTTGACATGACCCTGAAAATACTGGCACGCAAACTTTAATCAGGATTTTTTCAAGAAACAATCTTGTTGCAGTTTTAAAATGTATTTACTCATACAGGGCTGTACAAAACAAGAAAGGTTTAGAAAATTTAATTTTTATCAAGGGTTCCGAACACCTGTTTTAGTATCAAGAGCGTAGCGTATGGATATTTTTGTATTTAAAATTGGCCAAGGGAGCGTGTTTAACTAAAATTTTCAATTTCTTGAATAAGTAATGCGGTTCAGTAACTATTAATTAACATCCCGTTGTCGGGGGAATCATGGGTTGATAATATAGGTTTTTTTATCACCGAATAATACCAAATTGCATACTGTTCGAAAGAAAAATGCGAAAACATTCGAAAAAAACACAAAAAAAAACGAAAATTAGCGAAAAATTCCGATTTTTTTCGGGAAATTTCGCATTTTATATTTCGCTAAATATCGTATTTTTTCATGAAGGTTTTTGTTCCCTGAAAACCCTAGTTAAATGTTTTAAAAACTCTATTGCTTCTAGATGTTATTCTACTTCTCCAGCTGCATTGGACGCATACTATTTATTCTTGAATGTCAATCACATTAAAATGCAAGAGGAAAAAACATGTGTGTTGTTTTAATAAGCTGTAATTATTATTGTTTAAAGAGTAGGGGAGTAATCTGGTTTGTGTGTGAGGGGGGTGGGGGGAGTAAACAGTGAGTAAACCTTTTTACTCCGGATTGATTAGATTCCTAAAACATGTGTTCTGTTCAGGTAGATCTCGTTTAAAGAAATATATTTACTTGATTTTGAGAAATCTCCCTCAAAACCTGAAAACAAATAAGTTTAGCAAAAAAAGCTATCAACACTTGTCTTAAAACTTTTATTTTTTATCCTTATATTTTTGCAACATGAAATAGGAACGTTTGTATGGAGTATCGTTAATCTTGAACGCTTGATCTCGATATCCAATGTGAGAACATTTAAATTTGAGGGACAGTGCCTGATTTTTAAATGAAAGTTTCCTTGCAGGGTTTGGCCACCACGAGATATCAAAGAGGAATAGCATTAATACTTGGGTCATGAATACTACGGAATACTTGGGTCATGAATACTACGGAATACGTGGGTCATGAATACTACGGACGGAATACGTGGGTCATGAATACTACGGAATACGTGGGTCATTAATACTACGGAATACGTGGGTCATGAATACCACGGAATACTTGGGTCATGAATACAACGGAATACGTGGGTCATGAATACAACGGAATACTTGGGTCATGTGAATACTACGGAATACGTGGGTCATGAATATTACGGAATACTTGGGTCATGAATACTACGGAATACGTGGGTCATGAATACTACGGAATACGTGGGTCATGAATACTACGGAATACTTGGGTCATGAATACTACGGAATACGTGGGTCATGAATACTACGGAATAATGCTAGATCACAAGATTCACACGCACAATAGTTCCAACTTCTGGTTTCAAACAATAAATTTTATTATTACCAATCATAGCAACTGAGATTTATTCTTAAAATGTACTTTGTTTTAGAGACAGCTCAGTTGAATATTAGAAAATTCTGATCAATAGCAACATTTTAATAGTTAAAATTATAGAGATAATGTAGAAACTTCATGTCGTTTCAAATTAAAAAAAAACATATTTTTTTTTATTTTTCACAATAACTATTAAATAACTCATAACAAAATAAATATGTTTAAGTTTATTTTTTATTTTTCATCTACTAAATAATATTTCTATTATGGTTTTAAAACATACTTACTTATTTTATCAAAAAACAAGGCAATGAACAAGGAAGCAAAAATGAGCAGGAGCAAAACTTTAACACTCCTGTTCATTCGACCTAAAATCATGTTTAACCAGAATATTTTCACTTTTTGTTCGATTCTACTCTCATATCGAATATATCTACACACTGTAGAGCTACAGCTGGGATTGTACAATAGCAAATTATTATTAAACGATGAGTGTTCCGACCAGCTGCACGCTAAGATCTATGAATTAACTTACTCAAGACAGATACTAAACTAAAACACTAAACATCTATTCCACCAACAGCTGTTCAGAAAAGAAAAGCTGTTAATAAGTTTTCTTTTTTGTATCTCTTAAACTGGAGCATACTTGATTAGAGAGTATGTTGTTCCATTCAAGAACCTTTCCCTTTTAGTAAAGTATTTGTCCCTTTTTATCTATTTCTTCAAATATTAGTTTATTTCAAGACGTATTCAATAAGGAAAGTATCTTTAGACTCTTTTTGTCAAGTAGTGTTGCATTTTATGACTCTTAGTAGTCTCTAGTCTGAATTTGTTAGACTAGAGAAGTCTTTTATAAGAAGTACCTTTACAGAACCTTTAGACTCTTATAAAGTATTCAGTATCCAGTATCCAGTATCCAGTATCCAGTATCCAGTATCCAGTATCAAGTATCCAGTATCCAGTATCCAGTATCCAGTATCCAGTATCCAGTATCTAGTATCCACTATCCACTATCCACTATCCACTATCCAGTATCCAGTATCCAGTATCCAGTATCCAGTATCCAGCACCCAGTATCCAGTATCCACTATCCAGTATCCAGTATTCAGTAACCTTTATCCAGTATCCAGTATCCAGTATCCACTATTCAGTATCCAGTATCCAATATCCAGTATCCAGTATCCAGTATCCAGTATCCAGTATCCAGTATCAAGTATCCAGTATCCAGTATCCAGTATCCAGTATCCAGTATCCAGTATCCAGTATCCAGTATCCAGTATCCAGTATCAAGTATCCAGTATCCAGTATCCAGTATCCAGTATCCTGTATCCAGTATCCAGTATCCAGTATCCAGTATCCAGTATCCAGTATCCAGTATCCAAATATCCAGTATCCAGTATCCAGTATCCAGTATCCAGTATCCAGTATCCAGTATCCAGTATCCAAATATCCAGTATCCAGTATCCAGTATCCAAATATCCAGTATCCAGTGACACTCACAGATCAGTTAAATAAAGATGCAGGGTTGACGCGTACCTGCAAGACGTCACACGTGTCGGGTGTGTCGGGTCGGGTCGGGGTCATGTAAAAATGTACAATAGACTTAAAGAAAGAAAATTTTTATATTTTCATAATTACTGAGACTAAGTACTAGCCCTATTGCGTCTTACCTGCAACCACTTGACCACCTTTGCAGACTTGATATGTAGAAAATGATATGACAGAATAACCCCAAAATCCCTATCTCGATTGATTGATCAACTCGAAGTGTACAGCAGCTGTATAATTATTAAATCACTTTTGGGCTAGTAGACATGGCGGTCCGCATCAATGATGGCTCTTTATCTACCTTATCTACAGTTGTGTATCCAGTGCATTTTTTTCAATTCTTCTAACAAATTTACAATTCTTGGTTGTTATGCAATGAAGATTAGTCAACAAGAAGCAAATAACATAAAATAGAGTAAACATTATATAAACAATATAAACAGAATATATAATCTAGTTGTTTATTGCTTATATTAAACCAATGTTTATACAATTAAATAAAATCAGAGACTACATTTTATGTACTCAGATTTCACCAGGCCCGTAACCAGGATTTTTCCCAAATGGGGGTGTTGTAGTATGGGCCCTGGATCACGGAATGAAACAAAGTGAACGAGGCGGGGGGTCGCAGGGGGATAGAGCCCCCTGCATAGAACATTTGTGCAACTTAAGTATAAAAAGGAGTAATTGGAGCTTGAATTTTATGTTATGTAGGCTATTTTCTAATTTGTCAACAACGCTAGTAATTTAACTTGAACTTAATGTTACAGTGAAAATTCAATTTTCCTGAATTTGGTGTTCTATGTTGCAAGCAAAATTTTTATAATAATCTAAAATTTTACAATATTGGAAGACAGAATATTTATGATAATTTTGATATTAGTGCTCAATTTCACTGGTTTTGAGTTGTCTGGACAAAATATTGAAACTGGGGCAATGTTTCTGCAAACTTTAAAGAATTGATTTGTTTTTACATACTGGAACATACTTGTTACATTACATGTAAGACATATGTATATCGACATATGCGAAAGAAAAACAAACCAGTTCACTCAGAAAATTCTTACCTCAGGACAAATAATTTTCATAGAATGGTTAATTTGGTTGGTCTGACGGAACAGCTTTTGTAAAGAATTGTTCAGATCAGACATAGCATATACACTATTCAGTGTACAGAAAAATATCAAATTTTAAAAACTTTAAATGCTAATATCTCAATTTTTCAATAGAAGATTATACCAAGCAACTTATTTAAAAAATTCCGCAATTAATTGCGCAAAAAAACTTGTGGAATTCTCTGCTCTAATTTTCGCATTTTTTGAGCGAAATGCGAAAAAATGCGAAATTATGGTGTTAATAGCTATTTTTTAACCGATCTTGAATGAGAGATCGAAACATGACTGGAAATATTCCGATACAGATAGGATACAGTTAGTTCGTATAGTTAGATACAGATAGGATACAGTTGGTTCGTATAGTTAGATACAGATAGGATGCAGTTGGTTCGTACAGTTAGATACAGATAGGATACAGTTGGTTCGTATAGTTAGATACTGATAGGATACAGTTGGTTTGTATAGTTAGATACAGATAGGATACAGTTAGTTCGTATAGTTAGATACAGATAGGATACAGTTGGTTCGTATAGTTAGATACAGATAGGATACAGTTGGTTCGTATAGTTAGATACAGATAGAATACAGTTGGTTCGTATAGTTAGATACAGATAGGATACAGTTGGTTTGTATAGTTAGATACAGATAGAATACAGTTGAACGGTTCCTATAATTAGATACAGATAGGATACAGTTGGTTCGTATAGTTAGTTAGATAGGATACAGTTGGTTCGTATAGTTAGTTAGAAATGATACAGTTGGTTTGTATAGTTAGTTAGATAGGATACAGTTGGTTTGTATAGTTAGTTAGATATGATACAGTTGGTTCGTATAGTTAGTTAGATAGGATACAGTTGGTTCGTATAGTTAGTTTTACTTGAGTATAGTTGACCACCAGCTTACTTTATGAGCATGATTAAATCCTGTGCTGATAAATAATACAAAAATACTATATTCCACCCCAGGGCCTCATTTATTACAATAAGATGATGAGCTGTAACATGCTATATATATATATATAATATAGTATACCATAAACAAACCAAACAATGGGGATACAATTAATAATTACATCCCTCTAACACTCTGCCACCCTTTTACTTCCTTTGACCTTATTATAGGGATTGTAAACCTTGGAGGAATCCCCTGTCCATACATCATTTACATGACAAATCGTTAATGTATGGGATTGTTAACCTTGAAGGAATCCCCTGTCCATACATCATTTACATGACAAATCGTTAATGTATGGGATTGTAAACCTTGAAGGAATCCCCTGTCCATACATCATTTACATGACAAATCGTTAATGTATGGGATTGTAAACCTTGAAGGAATCCCCTGTCCATACATCATTTACATGACAAATCGTTAATGTATGGGATTGTAAACCTTGGAGGAATCCCCTGTCCATACATCATTTACATGACAAATCGTTAATGTATGGGATTGTAAACCTTGAAGGAATCCCCTGTCCATACATCATTTACATGACAAATCGTTAATGTATGGGATTGTAAATCTTGAAGGAATACATTGTTCATACATAATCTACACGACAAATCGTTCATATATGGGATTGTAAACGTAATTATAAATGACCAACCATTTATTGAGAGGCATGTCCGCTTTTCATGATCAAGAAATAATTAGGTTTTTGTTTTTAAAAGCTCATCAATTCATTTGTAGTTTGTAACTTGGACATTTTTTGCTTCAGATACACACGTTTATTAGAATTTTACATTTTTCAAGCCTGGAAACCGACGATATCTTCAACATTTTTGACAGTAAATGTATTCCTATATACAAGTACATTTATCCGCATTATTAATGTAGTAAGCAGTAGCGGTACAAAATAATGGACTGGAAAGTTTCAAGAAATATTTTTTTTTCAGAATTCTTCAATCGCTTAAACTTTTATGAGAACCGTTTATATGATTATGTCATGCTTCTTGGTAATCTGTCCTAAGTGAGTCTTATTTCTTCTAAACCTCAATATTTAAAGGGACTGTACGCGGGATTTCAAATGACCCATAATGCCGGATTTACCGTTGCACCCTTTAAAGGTTTGTTTGATGAAGTATAAATTATAAATCCGTGTTTTTGTTATTTTAAACCGTTTATTTTTTATTTTCTCTGCAAAAACTTAATTTGCGCATTTCTTGCTCGTAATAAATAACGAAGATGTTATCAGAATTTACACTTTTTGAGTCAGAGAGACAAATTTATCTTCCAAATTATTGATCAGATTAAGCTTTCAAGGTTACAGTTTTGAATCGGATACTTCCATATGGAGAGTCAAACTTGAAATTACGCTTACAATTCCTTTAACCAGGATGGAAAATATGAAAAAGTCAAAGGCTACAACGCGATATTGTGACACTTTTAAGTTGGCCCAGTCTTGAAAACTGATGCAACTTGTCATAACTGATAAGCTTAACTTTAAGTGCAAGTAACTTAGAAACATTTATCTAATCAATAATGTGGAAGATATTGTCGTTTGTCGAGGCTTAAAAGTTTAATTCTAATAATAATTCTTGTAATAATATGTTTTTCCTGTAGTAGAAATTCGAAAGCCGTTTTGTCAAAATCGCAATTAAAAATAATCAGTTTTAGAGTTATAAACGTTGGTATATGATGAGACAAAGCATAGAAGGGTACTGTTGTGAATAAATGGTTTACACAAAAGGTCTTGAAGTAAAAATGTTTATCAATATTTAATTATCATATTCTATCTTATTTTGTTTATTATACATTTTGGGTAACCATTTCTATTTTATTCTATAACTAATAATTTATTAGTTTATTGCATGATTTATTTCTGGGAGAACCCCCCCCCCCCACCGACTAGCAAGCACCAACCAATCAATATACCTTAAAAAATTCATTTTTATTTGTCTCCGTTATATGATAACAATGCGTTCTAACTCCAATAATTCTTGTCTTATCTTGATCACTCTAACTCTGAAGCGGGCAGAAAATAGCAAAATATGAAGCTAATGAGAAGAAAATATTTTAAGTCGAAAACAGCTATAGAATTTCTCACAATAATGTAAGATTTCAATAATAATTGATCCTTCAAAATGTCTTTTGTCTTAGTAGTGCCATAGGATAAGACGCAGTAGGCTGTATTCTGCCGAATATTGATGACTTTTTTAAGTACCACTGGCACTTCTGCCAGGTGTTTATAAACAACCCATTGTTGTTGTGGACCTTGATATTTTTAACTATGAATTCTGTTAGATAAATCTAAGTTATCTACATTTTAATATTCGCAAAATGTACAATATTCGATTTAATTTTTTATTAAAATACATTTTATTAAAATGTTTATTCTTCATCATTTTAGTTTTAATAATTTATTTTGAGTTATGGGTATGAGCACAAGCTCACGCATACAAGAAAAACGATATATTAGTAATCGTCTATCCAGTTTGTTATTGAGGTCTTTCTATTATTTTGCTCAAGATCGGTTAAAACTCATGTACCCTACGATTTGTGTTGGGTCGTTGTCTTTAAAACTTGACCATGGGTAACCCTATAAACCATAATGAACACTTATTTTACGCGGACTGATCTTGCTTCCAGTATTTCCTTAGGTTTAGTAAATGATTTTTGTTAATCTCATGTATTGCGTTGCTAATGACTTGTAGAAAGCTGGATTTTCAAACATAATTGAATTATGTTCTTTCGTACTTTTCTCAGTCAGTCGTAAAAAGAAATTAGGATTTTTTTCTTTTAAGAATTGATTTTGTTTTCCTCTGTCTATTCATTTCCGTCTATCCTTTCCTTTCTTGTCCACTCTAGTATGCCGAGTCCATTAGCTCCTGATCCAATCAGGGTTCAGTTATGTGTTTGATGTCTATTCTGAACCAATAGAAATAGTATGGCGGTAACATCTATCTTTCTATCTATCTCATTATCCAATCAGAGTTATAAATCCTTCGATCGGCGCTATCGGGTAAATGGAAATATGTACTTTTACTGAATCTATGGTGATATTCTCTGGGTTCACTGCAGGCTCCGTAAAAAATCTTTCTCTCATGTTCTCCTACTTAACTTTTCCTTACATACTAGTGCTGTCCTTTCTGCACTTTAATTGGATCGGCCTGTGTAAATGCCATGTCCATGAGTGCCCATCATTTGTCTATTGCTTGACAAGTTGACAAAAACGCAATACTCCGGCTAGAATATACACTACCCCCAACTTCCTTGTAAATAAAAACTTTTAAATTGGGCAAATGAAAGACCAGAATTAGTTTTGATTATTAATAAAATAACTGTCATATGTTTTAAACCTATCAGACATAATAATTTGCAATAAGTGTGATGCAAAACGGTCAAAGATAACAACTTTTTAAAGATGGTTTATCATTTTAGTCTTTGCTTCATGTAATTGTTTTCGTTTTTTTATAAAATTTTTCAGTAATGTTGAATAGGGAAATATTTTAAGTTCTCATGTAGATTTTGGAGAGAAAAAAGACATTTTTTTAGTTCAATTCTGGATAATGTAGGGGGATATTTATATAAAAAAACTATTCGATCCTGATTTACTTCACATTAAAAACACAAATAATCATATTTTAAATATATTATGAGTATATATTTTCATAATATTTCTATTCCCCTGCTGACAGAACCCAATTCTCTGGAGATATCACCTAATTAAAACAATAATAACTACAAACTAAATTAGTTTTTTCTAATGTAAATATTGCATTTCGTGTCAACATAAATCCTGGAGAACGCCGGAAAAGTTAGTGGTATTTCATCTCAAAAGTTTGGGTAGTATCTCCAAGGTTGGATTGTATATCCAAGGTTGGATTGTATCTCCAAGGTTGGATTGTATCTCCAAGGTTTGATTGTATCTCCAAGGTTGGCTTGTATATCCAAGGTTGGATTGTATCTCCAAGGTTTGATTGTATCTCCAAGGTTTGATTGTATCTCCAAGGTTTGATTGCATCTCCAAGGTTAGATTGCATATCCAAGGTTGGATTGTATATCCAAGGTTGGATTGTATATCCAAGGTTTGATTGTATCTCCAAGATTGGATTGTATCTCCAAGGGTGGATTGTATCTCCAAGGTTGGATTGTATATCCAAGGTTAGATTTTATCTCCAAGGTTTGATTGTATCTCCAAGGTTGGATTGTATCTCCAAGTTTGGATTGTATATCCAAAGTTGGATTGTATCTCCAAAGTTGGATTGTATCTCCAAGGATGGATTGTATCTCCAAGGTTGGATTGTATCTCCTAAGGTTTGATTTTATCTCCAAGGTTGGATTGTATATCCAAGGTTGGATTGTATCTCCTAAGGTTTGATTGTATTTCCAAGGATGGATAATATATCCTAAAGTTGGATTGTATATCCAAGGTTGTATCTCCTAAGGAAGTATTATATCTCCAGGGCTGTATCTCCTATGGAAGTATTATATCTCCAGGGTTGTATCTGGCAAAGATGGATTGTATGTTCAAAGTTGGATTGTATCTCCAAGGGTATATCTCCAAAGGATGAATTGTTTCTCCAAGGTTGTAGCTCCCAAGGATGAATTGTATCTCCAAGGAGTGATTGTATCCCATGGTTTGAGTGTATTTATAGGGATGGATTGTATCTCCATGGTTATATCTCCTAAAGATGTATTGTATCCCTTGGTTGTATCTCCCAAGGATGGATTGCATCTCCAAGGAGTGATTGCATCCAAAGGTTGTATCTCCTAAGTTTAATGGTTGTATCTCCAAAGTTGTGTCTCCCAAGGTTTATATTCCAAGGATGGATTGTATCTCCAAGGTTGTGTCTCCTAAGGCTAGATTTTATCTCCAAGGTTGTATCTCTCAAAGATGAATTGTATCACCTAGGTTGTATCTGCAAGGTTGTATCTCCCAAGGATGGATTGTATCTCCGAGGTTGTATCTACAAGGTTGTATCTCCGAGGTTAGAATGGTATCGGAGGATGAAAGCCTGAATCCCTGATAGTATACTTATATGAGAAGTTGGTCCGATTCTTTCACTTCTCCACGGACTAGGTAGGAAACTAGAACTCAGCTCAAGTACGGTTTTTATATTTAACAATGGTTTAGTTTGTCCGAGATTATATACTACTAGCATGAGAAACCAGCACTAGCATGAGAAACCAGCACCATATATCATAGTAACTCGCGCCGTTTACCCGCACTTGTTCGTTTATTACGATGTAGCTATTTTTCCCTTTAAACGTAGACTTATTCCACTTAGAATCTCAAAACCAAACTAATAACATTCATGTGGGTCTCCCTAGTGCCTGTTTGATTTTCGAGGCAAATCGGTCAAGGGGTTCCTGAAGAACGATCGGACATCATTTATTTATAAATTATAAAATTTAAAATGTATTTATTAGGATTTTAGCAGAAACATATCTATCTATCCAAACAAACAAACAGAGACTACAGCTTTATATATAAAAATATAAACCTGGCAAAGATATTTCTCCCTAGCTTATTTACTATATATAGGGTTACCCTCAGAGGATAAGACTGTTATGTCGACCTGAAGCTTTCAAAATATGATGAAGTAAAAGGGTAAATTTTGACTCTTTTACCCAATCATGTTTTTCAAAGGAAAATTAAATGATATGGCAAAGATTAAAACAAGTTTGAATCTGTAGACTGCAGGGTAAGAGGAATCTAAGAAAAAAATACGAAATAAATTACGTACAGTCGTCTCTGAAATCTCGAGCCTTTGTGGGTAACCTTGTAGCAACCAAAGATATCTTGTTTAAGTTTATTTATCTCCTTAGCTTATTTAGTCCTCAAGTTTATTTATATCCGTAGCTTTTTCCGTTCTAAAGTTTATTTAGCTCCTTAGTTTATTTAGTTCTCAAGTTTATTTATCTCCTTAGTTTATTTAGTTCTCAAGTTTATTTATCACCTAAGCTTATTTAGTTCTCAAGTTTATTTATCTCCTTAGCTTATTTAGTTCTCATGTTTATTTATTTCCTTGGCTTATTTAGTTCTCAAGTTTATTTATCTCCTTAGCTTATTTAGTTCTCATGTTTATCTATTTCCTTGGCTTATTTAGTTCTCAAGTTTATTTAGCTCCTATAGCTTATTTAGTTCTCAAGTTTATTATCTCCTTATCTTATTTAGTTCTCATGTTTATCTATTTCCTTGGCTTATTTAGTTCTCAATTTTAATTAGCTCCTACATCTTATTTAGTTCACAAGCTTACTTATCTTCTTCGCTTATTTAGTTCTCAAGTTTATTTATCTCCTTAGCTTATTTAGTTCTCAAGTTTATTTATCTCCTTAGCTTATTTAGTTCTCAAGTTTATTTATCTCCTTCGCTTATTTAGTTCTCAAGCTTATTTATCTCCTTAGCTTATTTAGTTCTCAAGCTTATTTATCTCCTTAGCTTATTTAGTTCTCAAGTTTATTTATCTCCTTAGCTTATTTAGTCCTCAAGCTTATTTATCTCCTTAGCTTATTTAGTTCTCAAGGTTATTCAGCTCCTACTAGTATTTTTTCTCATAGATAAATTATCTAGTTTTTCTAGATTATTCATCTATTACTTATCTTACTATCGTATTTATCTCACTATCTTATTTATCTCAATATCTTATTCATCTTACTACGATGGTAGGCGATTATATCGATATAAGGAAGACGACTTTAGATTTCAATTCTAATTTATAACAAGCTTTTAAACAGCATGGATACACAAAAACATGGAAACAAAGAGAAGCTGTTAATTAAAAAAGCTTCTATTTAATTACATGTAAAGTTTTAATTCGGAAAAGCTTGTTAACAATTATCTTATTCATCTTAGGAGCTTATTCATCTAATATAGCTTATTCATCTAATATAGCTTATTTGTCTCACTAGCTTATTTATCTTACTAGCTACTTAGATCCCTCTTAATGTTTATTTAGTTTAATAGCTTATATTTCTCAATAGTTTAATTTAGAAAAAAAAATTTAATTTAGGAAGGTATTGGAATAAAACTAAATTTACAAAGGTGTTAGAGTAGAGGATAATTTAGGAAAGTGTTGAGATAAAGTTGAATATAGGAAGGTGTTAAGATAAAATTGAATTTAGGAAGGTGTTGAGATAAAATTGAATTTAGGAAGGTGTTGAGATAAAATTGAATTTAGGAAGGTGTTGAGATAAAATTGAATTTAGGAAGGTGTTGAGATAAAATTGAATTTAGGAAGGTGTTGAGAAAAAATTTTATTTATGAAGGTGTTGAGATAAAATTGAATTTAGGAAGGTGTTGAGATAAAATTGAATGAAGGTGTTGAGATAAAATTGAATTTAGGAAGGTGTTGAGATAAAATTCAATTTAGGAAGGTGTTGAGATAAAATTGAATTTAGGAAGGTGCGGGAAAACAACTTTTACTAGGAAAGAAATGGAAAAAATCAAAGGGAAAAATAGATTTAGGACAATGTTGAAATAAAACTGTGTTAGGAAAGCAAAGGAAAAAAAGACAATTGAATGCTTCCAAATAGAATAAAAATAAAAGTTTACGACCAAGAGTATGCTATGAAAAGGATACGGCTAGGAGGGAATAAAATATAATTTAGGGAAGTAAAAAGAAACAAATCATGGTTAGTAAGAAAAGAATGAATGAANTGGGGAAAAGATAAATAAAGTCCTGATTGAAACTTCTGGTCGAAGAATAGTGTTTTGTCGTGTAAATATTGAACATCTTGTGGACAAGATAAACAAATCTAGGAATTAAAACAACAAGCTCCATTTAAGCTTAAACTTAACATCAGGGGGGGAGGGGGGCTACATTGGTGAAGGGGATAAGTTGATTGATTGAGGCATGTCAATTGGAAAAGGTGATTACCGAATTATGCTCCTCCAACAGAGGAAGGTTAAGTTACTTAACGTCCCTTGGTAAAAATAAGTTAAATAAACAACTGCTTAGCAAAGTTTTCCTGAAAATTTCGCGCAATTTTATCTCAAGAGACCATAAAACTTGTGTACAACCATTTTTCGGTAAATTCAATTTCTTTAACGACTTATTCCCTCGCGGCGCTCTGAATGTTTTTTAGGCAAAATTGGTCGAGGGAACCCCTGGTAAAGTATCTAAAATTCCCTTAATTACTTCTCACATATTCTAAAAAATATATCAAAAACGTACCCTTTCAAAACAGACGATTTATTCAACAGGTTTTCTTATATTAATGGTATGTAGCATTCAAAAAATAACTTATTAAGGTGAAAATATTTCATAAAAATTGCCAACTCCTTTATGCATCTGTAAAATTATAAAGGAGGATACTAGAAGCAATAATCATCAAAGAAAAATGTCTAAAACTTGTTAATGAATTAAAAAACGTGAATCATTTATTGACGTTTTCTTCTTTTTTGAATTGTTCTTGCCATAAAACACATTTATAAACATCCATCCATTTTAATACGGATATTTTAGTTAGAAGGTTGAACTCATTATGAAAACATGCTACAAAGAAAAACAGAAATATTAAATCAAAAAATATTTGATTTAATAAGTTTTTCTTTTAATCCAAAAAGTAGGTTTTTAATTATGAAGTGCAATAAAACTTTAGATTATAAAAATTAGTTCATGGCACGAAACTAAACAAATAAGATTTTAGAAGTTGTTGATTGATTCATAAAAGATAAACAAAACTAAACAAATCCAAATCAGAACTATACCAATAATAGTTCCATAAAAATAATTTTGTTAGTACTTAAAATTTTAAATCAATTTGATAACATTTTATCATCTTATAACAGATTTGAACGCAAGTTTAAGGAGTTTATCAGATATTTAAAATGATTTTTTATTAAACCATATTCTTAACTTAATCTTTCGTAAGAAAAAAACGGCGCCAATGGAACTGTAGTTCGCGTAAGTTCAAGTGATTGTCGCTTCACAACGGTTCCATTAGGATTCACAACGGTATCCTTAGGATTTTCCTGATCACGTATGAATTATATATCAATGTTCGTAATTATGAAATATGATTATTTTTAATTGTGGTTTCTCTACAGAATTGATGTGCTCGTTTTTACTGCAGGGAAACAATAGAAATTATCAGATTTGACCAGCTTTGAAGCTAGAAAAACAACAATATCTTTCACATTATTAATCAGACAAAGGTTGCCATTTGGTACCGTTGTGGTATTGTTATCTTTGCATTGCATTGTATTTTTCTGGTCAAATATGAATAAGATATTAACTTTTGTGATTTTGAAATATGATTATTTTTAATTGTGGTTTCTCTACAGAAATGATGTGCTCGTTTTTACTGCAGGGAAACAATAGAAATTATCAGATTTAACCAGCTTTGAAAAACAACGATATCATTAACATTATTTATCAGACAAAAGGTTGCAATGCGTTAGAATTGAATTACTTGCTTTACATTATTATTTTGTTTTTATCCACAATTTCTCTCCAAATGGAAAACATTGTGAAAATATCTTTAACAAGACTGCAGGTTGAAAAAAAAATTATGCTGGATTTTATTTTCTCCGCAGGATTAGAGTTAGGCATTGTTATTATCTTTCCTTTTTTTAGGCAAGATTGTCAAAGAAATGGGGTTTCTTAGTTCCGGCCTATTCTTTCTTTCAGAGACAAATTTGACATATTTTCATTAAAAACTGATTGAAAATAAAATTTTAAATGAAGTTAGCCTCCAAAAAGCCTCAAATCCTAGAATCTATATATATACTTTGCTTGTCATATCTTGGTGTCTATTTTAAAAAACGTCAAACTGGTCGGGCCCAATCTTTTTGAGGCGATTTAGTGACCCCAAAAAAAATCATGGCTGCTAAGAATTACAAAAATTTGACTCCAATTTTTTTTTATTTTTGTAAAATTTTAAAAATCGACGGTAAAAATATTATCAAATCCGCAAAAATTTTTGTCATTGTTTTATATTGTACAAAGAGAAAATACTCACAAATAGATCCCCAGCTAAAAGTTGACATAGACGCGCCTTAAAAACCGGCTAATAGTAATAACAATGCCTAACTCTACCCCTGATAAAGTAAGGGTTTCAAGTTAAAAGTTTTTCTAATTTATTTAGTTTTTAAATAAAAGTAGAAGTGCAGGTATTTTTCATCAATATTCATTAGTTCACATGAAATACATCCTTTCAATTTAGTTCTATATAACATAGAAGTGAGGACAGAACTTACATAATCTTATTAAAAGAGATGATAGGGGGAAGGGAAAGGGGCAAAATAAAACTTTGATTATATAGGGGGGGGGGGCAATTGTTAAAAAGAGATTATAACCAAGGGTATAATGCAAGGAAAGTTAGTTGCGGTCGAGTATATTCTGCGTACATATTAAAACCAGTTCTCTTTGGGCGGAATTTGTAGACAAGAATGGGTGCATCAGTGTTCGTTTAGTATCCGAGGAGGTTAAAAGCATTGAATTTTGATAATTTTGATAATTCACATAATAGTTTCCTGTGACCAGAATATTTCATTGATTTTTTATGTGAAAGATGGATTCCATGTCAGGCTTTGACATCCGTCTTGTATTTACATTACATTTACATTACCGCCCAGAAACAGTACACTGCAGTACAAAAGATGTGTACACTTCTGAAATAACTTTCCTTGCATTACATCCTTGATTATACCAAACCGGCCAAACAAAAGTTTACATTTGCTACGATGCTATTTGTGTTAAAAAAAAAGCCAGACAGGTTTCGCAAAAACACTTAGAACAAAAATTGGGGGTGAATTTGGTAGTTTTGATAAGTATTTTCTGTTCACTATTTAAGGATAATGATTTAATAAGTTTAAGGCGAATAATTAGTCTTTTTTCTTTCTTTTAACCCAATAAAGGCTGGGGGGGGGGGGTCTGAATCTATGAATAGCCTGGGAAAAGGCCTTAGAGACTAGGTAAAGGGTTAAAATGCATGTTCATAGTCCAATTTTTCATGGCCAGCTCAAAGAAAAAAAAATGGACCGATAACTTTAATTATGTTATTATTTAATTAGTTATGACTAAAAACATCAATTAATTAAAACTTTGTTTAGGCATGCGAGGCTTATCTTTTTTATCCTGTCTTGTGGCCATCCTTGTTACAGTGTCCTACGGACAGTTTCTTAAACGGGCGCCATTCAAGTATGTAAATATTTCATTTATTCCATTTTAAAATGTTATTATGAAATATCATTGATACAGTAAAAACCAGAAAACTGTTAAACGACTGTCGTCTTTATTATTTCTTTAAATAAAGAAATATCGCTAAATAATTTGGAATTTGGATTTCTTTAATTTCTCTAAAAGAATTCGGGGTTCTGAATTTTTGTATAAAGTATCCTTAATCTTAAACGCTTAAGATCTTGATATCCGATGTATGCACTTTTGAATGCTCGATATCTCAATATAAAGTATGACCATCACGGGTTTTGGAAAAGGAATTAATTCTGCATAAAATGAAGATCAAGGCTTGATCCTTGGATTAAAACATAAATGTTCTGGCTTCTAGTTCTGGGAAAATTCAAGGAAAAGTTAAACAGTTAGAAACGACAAATTTCTACATTTTGAAACAAAACTTTTTTTAAATCTTATGTCAAAAAAAATGTTTTCGCCACAAAATACATATTTTTCTTTCCAAGAATAACAATGCTGTCATTAACTTAGTAAGGGCGCTGTTTTAATGTAAAACGGCATATTCGCATTGAAGAGTAACTTGAACTATGGAGACAATTAAAAAAACTAAAAACTACGTTTTTCAACTATGTTTTATAGTTCCAGAGACCGAATCTAAAGAATTTGAGAATTTAAACCGTGGCTCAAATATGGCTGGTTCCGGTTAAAATTGTATTGAGTTTTTCTAGATTTAAGTCGGCGCTCAAATAAAACCGGTTTTTGGGTGATTTGAGACGCGGCTTAAATTCATAAATTCGGACACTGGTTTCGATACATTTTTTTCCTCCCAAATAAAAAAGAAAATTTATTTGTCGTTAATAACGAAATGGCACTGTTTGTTATGTTGTATGGCAATAAACAATTACAAAAAAAAAAAAACGAGAAATGAGATATATAACATATAAAATATAGAATTAATATATAGTAATAAACAATAAAAAAAAAAAAAAAAAAAAACTTTTCAACAATTGTTTAGTTCCTGGGCAGGGAAAAGAGCTGAACATGATCTCAGCAATAGCAGATTGGACAATTCCAGGTAAAAAAAGTCAAATTTGATAACTAGGAATCCTGCACACTGCGATCTTGCCAGGCTACATTTGTTGTATAAAACGTGTTAGGGTGTCCATGTAAGAAATCTAGATCCGAGATTCTTCAACGATAACTATACTCAAAGTATAACTAGAATCTCACGGACTCTATCTCTAGCCAAAACTCAAGGCTCTCTATCTTTAGCCAAAACTCAAGGCTCTGCATACGTCCGTGTTAATCGACAAATCGTATTGAACTACTTTATTTTATATACAGGTGAAATTAAACTGACCGTAATGGCCAGTCAGGGTCAACATGAAACATGATAAGATAGATAAACGAACATAGATAAATAAGATATTACTAGCATGATTACATAATTCATTACATCCAGACTGAACATGTTGTTCCGGCTCGGATTATGAAACGCTTAGAGTGGTGTTTACAAAATAGTAGATTATATAAAATACATCCATTATTATCATTTTTACGAACAGACAACGAAATTGTAATAATCTAGAATATTTTATATTATGTATATAAATGAGCATTGATTTTTATTTAGAAAAGTCAAATGAAAAAAGTGACGTCATCAATTTTTCAGTTAAAAATCAAATAGTAAAAAGGCCAACATGTTCTTGAATGTCATGTAAAAGTCATCATAAATACGTGCACAAAACTGCGTACCCCTGCTAGACTGCTTTATCAATAAAAGAACAATTATCATGATGACTTCAAAATCATAGAGCTCTTTGAGAGAAATAATTCAATTGGTATGTATTGAAACTCATTATACGAAGTTGAAAGTCATTTCTCACAATTCTTTGAATTTAATTGCAACATATAAATTTTACTTTTCTCTTTCAAAGTAACATTATTAAAGTCAAATCTTTTATTCTACACTTTATCAATTAACAATCATAGATAGTAATTGGAAAAATACACAAAAAATGTTAAATCCAATTTAAAGCGATTATAACATAATATAATAAAATATATTATAATATAGAAATTATGTAACCCTCCTTTATAAATAAAAATACAAATAGCATGATGATTTCAAAATCATAAAGTTCTTAAAGAATACAAATCATCATTATGTTTTTCAACTTTATTATGAAAAGTTGGAACTCATTTCTTATAATTCTTTGATTTTAACTGCTTGCACTGAATTAATATATTTCAATTCTAAACTTGTATTAACATAAAGCCCATTAAAGTCCAAATTTGTATTCCAGAATTTTGAAATTACCAACATTATGTACGAAATAATGAGCAGAAAAGTTCAAAATTTTGGGATACTTTCGTACAGTTTTATATTACGAAATATAAGGGTTTCTTGATTCTTTGATATTTCAAACTAGGAATTTTAATCCTTGTTTGAATAGAAAAAGGGATTCATAAAATTTTGTTTGTGAAAATTAGACTCAATACCTTTGGAAATAAAATTGCAGAATTATGTTGAAATAACTAATGAATATACTGGTGCAATTAAAATCAAATAAATATAAGAAATTTAACTTCAAACTTAGCAATAGCAAGTATCTTAAAATTAAATTTTTTTCAAATAGGTTTGGATATGAAAACGGCCCCTTCTTCTCTTATGGCGGAGCAGGTAAAATATTTATAAAAACATATAGATTACAGGGTGTACCTAATACATTGATAAAAGCATACAGATTACAGGGTGTACCTAATATATTGATAAAAACATACAGATTACAGGGTGTCCCTAATATATTAATAAAAACATACAGATTACAGGGTGTCTCTAATATATTGATAAAAACAAACAGATTACAGGGTGTACCTAATATATTGATAAAAACATACAGATTACAGGGTGGACCTAATATATTGATAAAAACATACAGATTACAGGGTGTCCCTAATATATTGATAAAAACATACAGATTACGGGGTGTACCTAATATATTGGTAAACACATTAAGATTACAGGGTGTCCCAAAAAACACGGTAGAGTCTTATTATTCAGTCTTATCAAATCCTAGCTCTTAAATTAAAGTACCGTAACGACGGCAAAACACGGGTCAGTTAAAAAAAAATCAGCCCCTTTTATTGTGTAATAATCAGCCCCTTCTATTGTGTAATAATCAGCCCCTTCTATTGTGTAATAATCAGCCCCTTCTATTGTGTAATAATCAGCCCCTTCTACTGTGTAATAATCAGCCCCTTATACTGTGTAATAATCAGCCCCTTATACTGTGTAATAATCAGCCCCTTCTATTGTGTAATAATCAGCCCCTTCTATTGTGTAATAATCAGCCCCTTCTATTGTGTAATAATCAGCCCCTTCTATTGTGTAATAATCAGCCCCTTATATTGTGTNAAGTTGTCATTGTGTAATAATCAGCCCCTTATACTGTGTAATAATCAGCCCCTTCTATTGTGTAATAATCAGCCCCTTATATTGTGTAATAATCAGCCCCTTATATTGTGTAATAGTCAGCCTCTTCTATTGTGTAATTGTTGTTGATTTTAAAACTATTGTGAAGGCCACAAAGAGATAATAAAAAAAATTGTCTCCAAAAAAATTAACGGAGATATTCAATATTTGTTTCATTAAATGAACTCACAAGTCTGAAATAAAGAAATTAACACTAGGAGATCAGAACTCTTGAGGTAATATTGTTAATTTTGAACGCGGTGATCTCGATATCTAGTGTGATCTTTTTTTAATTGTGGATCAAAGATTATTCCCTCAATCTAAGGTATCCCTGCAGGCCGGGATTCCTCATGGAAATCCTCCGTGTTGGTCGCACCCTGAAGGGATCAAGCATATAAATTTAAAAGTTGTCACTGTGGATATCGACATCTGACATTGTAGATTTACGCCTGTTAAGACAATAGTTTTAACTTCTGATAATTTGTAAAGATTTATCAGTTGAAAAAAAGGGGAAAAAGTTACAAAGTTCCAAGTAAAACGAGAAAAAGACGACAATCATTCAGCAGTTTTCTGGCTCTTACCTGTAATATGTTTTAAGTAAAAATTTACCTGGTGCGTTGCGCAATACTTCCGGTTTTGCGCAAATAACCCAAAAAATAGCAAAAAACTTATTGCACTTCAGGCTAAGAAGCCGAGCGATGATGCTGCTACCTTAATAATTATTTCATATTTTGTTATTATTTTATTTTATATATTTCTTATTATTTTATTACTCCTGCAGGGATGTGGGGGGAGGCTAATTGATGAACCCTAGAAACAGTATCGAGTCAATATGTTGATTTATGCACTATTTGTGTAATCCGTTTCTAGGAAGAATTAGAATATTGCCATTTCGGAGACTGATCAAGTGGTGGGAAGGTAAAGCAAAGTCATATGTTTCAAAATGCACGGAAAGCACAGATTTTTCACACAAAAAATGTGTAGAAAATCATTCTTGTTGTGAAGATAAACATGGAGAGTATAAAAGTAACAAATTTCTATTGTAAATACTCTATTTCTAACTTTGGGAGTTTGATAAATCGTTTTTCTGTTTATTAACTTTGTAGCATTTATCCAATTAAAAGATCACAATCGGACACAAGGAAACCACTAAGATCAAGTATCTACAGAAAATTGTGGTTAAAGTGATAGTGGGTCACGTGGATTTAATGGTTCTGTCAATATTCCAGAAAGCTGTGACTTTCGATCACAATTTGACCCATTAAACATAATTTGTAAGCCTTTTTTCCTTTATACTTTTTTGTCGGCATATGCATTTTGAAGGAAAATGTATAAAATAAACAAATCCGTAAAGTAAAAGATTGTTGAATTAAAGACCAAAACACGTTTGATTTTAAATAGAAGAAACCGAATGCTGCTCACTCTGGTTAGTCCGGGGTGGGGTGTTATTTCAATCAACCTTCCATTGTAAAATGGCGTGTTCAATTCACATCAGTACCCTTTCACCTTAGACTGATCAAGGATGACAGAATTATTTTTATTATTCTACAACAACTAACGATGATGTTTGCAAGCTTTTTATTTTTATTATTATTAATATTTATTTAAGAAAACACGCGGATTATTCAGTCATCAATTATAAGATGAAGGTTCAAACGATACCGTTGTGATTAGGGTCTTACAGCACTTATAAATGTATATCAAACCACCCGTTCTATACATCATACAGTGGGTTCCATTTAACATACCCAAATATCATATTAAATATGCACCCCTAGTAAAAACAGTCAAAATGCACATCAAACCATTAAACTGGGTTTTTTTTATAAAATTTTTTTTTGAGCCACTTATAATTATGATATGACCCACTAAAGCGAGAGAGGGGTGAGGGCCGCCATGAGCCCCGCAAAATCGTCTCCGAGCCTCCGTATTCCCAGATGAATATTTAAATGACCTGGCGTTACCCCTAAACGTTAGAATAGATATTATAGAAGTAGTAAATCACAGTTTTTAAAGAAAAGATTTAGTCTTTTTATAGTAATGCAGTGTTTTCATGAAAATTCTAAAATATAAAATGTATGCATTACTTCTGTAATATCTATTCTGCAGGATGGGGGTATCATCAGGTCATTTTTAATACTCATCTGCGAATACAGAGGCTTGGAGACCATTTTGGGGGACTCAGTGCAGCCCTGCAACCCCTCCCTACTGAAGCACATGCATATTCATAAACTTAGTTGGTCGTCTTTACATTGTCATGTTTAGTGCTATAGTATATCTGAAGTCTAGAACCGTTCCAACAATATTATTCTCAGAAAGTGGTGGGACTTGGCAGTTTTAACATCTAACGGAGGGGGGGGGGGTAAGCGGATAAAAAGAGAGCATACATTTAGCAGAGGGGGGGGATCATGGGGCGGGGGATCTCATGAGAAAGAACTTCTTTCAAATGAGATAAAAACATATTGTAAATATACACGATGTCATATTTTTCAAGGTTCTAAGAAAAGAGAATCTTTCTTAGTGTTTGTAAATCTGTTGTAACTTGTATAACAAAACTTTAAGAATGTTGAATGATAAAAATGTGTATGGTTTTATGTCTTATGTGAATTTATCATTTTTAATAAACATGTAATCTTAACATGAATTTGAAACTTCAATTTTTAGAACTTGAGACACAGAAATCATTTTTACTGTGTTTAAAGCAAAATATAATGGGTAAAAAATAACATTTTTATTATTTAAGTTGAAATAGTGCAATTCCATTAGAACTTCCAAGGAAAACTTTTTCTTGGTCTTGTTGTTGTTTTATTGCATATTCCGTAATGCAAAAGGAACACTTGATTTGTTTTTTTTTTAATAATTCATAAAATTTATTGTTTTTGTTTCTCAGATATGAATAAGCGAGGTGACCGGCCTAGGGCATTCAGTAGCTGGGCAGGGAAGAGGGCACCGTTCAGGTAACAAAAATTGATCAAATTTAAATCAATCAAACAAATTCAAAATCAATCAATAGATTCAATTAAATCAACAATCAATTCCTTTGAATTAAAAAAAAAATATTCTATAAATCAATTGAATCAAAGAATTTATTAAATAGAATTCTTATCAAAGATACTGTAAACTTTTTTTAATTGATCCTTCACTGTTAGAGTAGAGAGTTCAATTCACATCGGTACCCTTAATAGCTTTGTCTTATCAAGTAGGAATATTTTTGTTTTTGAAAATTGTTTATTTTTTACATTTCTGGTTTTTTTGCACAAGTGAATTGCAAATTTCTTGCTTCAGAAACAATTCAGTCTGAAAAACGTTGGTATTCGGAATCTTCCACATTATTGATCAGATTTCAAGGTTACCGTATGTACCTGGTACATTTTTAAATGGAGAGTTACTTGAAATGAAGACGAAAGTTTCTTTAAACAAGATATTACAATGTTAAAAGCATACATAAAACTGATTTACAAGCTAGTTTGTTTAGGCCCTCTACATTTTTTGATCTCACAAAACTTAATTGAATTCAGGAAATATATAACAACAATTGATTAGAAAAAAGGTTTAGTGGGTATTCGGTACTGTTGTTAGTCGGACATGACCATTTTTAAAGAGAGAGACTGACTTGACATGGTTATAGTTGTGCTAAGACTGGGATAAATTTGTCAGGATTCAAATTTGAGACCTATGAGACATGTTTACAGTCCTCTTGGATTTTCCATTCTGTATCGCTTTTAAATTATTTGATAAAAGCGATGAAAAATGTTACAAAGATTCTTCAGAAAACAAATTAGTAGTGAAGATTCATAATACAGAGACAGTCTCTTTAAAATATGTTATTATAGTTCCTGGGCTGGAAAGAGGAGCGGTTATACTGAGAAACCAGAATGGTATAATGAGGACTACTCCAGGTTCACAATTTTTTTCTAACAATTATTACCAGTGACAAATTCCCAGGAATTGCCAGGGCTTTAATAAATTTCTACAAGTTCTTCTGGGGAAAACGTATTGAGAAATATTAAAGAAAAATATTTATAATCACGAAACCTCTCATTGCACTCTGAAAGGAGGTTTTAAAAATATGTGTTAAAGAACATCTTTTCGGCTGAGGAATAAAATCCTTCCAGCTGAGGGGATCTTATAACAATTGAAAAGTTCAATTTAGTTTTTTTAAGTCAATTTAGTCTTTCATTGTAAATTAAATGACTTGGCAAAGAGAAAAACAAATTTACAGCTGCAAGGAACTATGAATGAAAAATAAAAGAATGAATTCCTTTATAGGAAACAAGTTCAATTGTAACCGAACAGATTGTCAAGTACAATAGATGGCAACAGCAAAATCAACAAATTATGCACGACGTCACAAGTGTCAAATGTGTGAAGAAAAACGACATGTAGATATGATTTCCGAGATTCAGCAGAGATAAATGTCGTCTTTGCAGGAATACGTAACAAATATTTACAACTCAAAATTACATGGAGTATAATTGCTGTCATTTGGTGGAATCATCCTTTTTTCTCACTGTGACTTGACACTTGTGACGTAGACAGCTGTACTTAAAGTGTACGCATTCTTTACGTTGCCATCTATTGCACTTGACAACCTATAATTGCAAGTAACAAGTTTATCCTTCCTGGTTAAAAAATTGCACTGCCATGCAATTTTGACGTTCTCTAACTCAGATTTAATGACTTTTGATCAGAATTTAGTTGACATAAACATAAACATAAATATAAACATAAACATAAACATAAACATAAACATAAACATAAACATAAACATAAACATAAACATAAACATAAACATAAACATAAACATAAACATAAACATAAACATAAACATAAACATAAACATAATCATAAACATAAACAGAAACTTAAACATAAACATAAACATAATCATAAACATAAACTTTTCGTTTTCTTGTTCAGTTTATTGTTTGCGAACAAATTTTATACGAAAAAGTCTATAAGAAAACTCGGTGAATTTAAAAATTGTAGAATTATATACCAAAACGCGTTAGAAAATGTGATTTTCATGGCTTGATTTGTTTCAAGATTCCTTAACATTACCCCCCCTTCCCCTTTCCCTCGATATTCCATCCCTTTGATTTTCTTAAGAACCCTCCATTAGAATTCAGAATTGAACCCATGCTCAAGTTCTCTCCTGTAATCAGCATTACACAACTTCAGATTTGCCCAAATATAAAACTTCATGCTCCCAAGGAATAGATTTAAAGGAAGGTACTTACTGCTTATCATCCACTCTTAAATCTTCTAAGACACAGTTAATTTTTTTTAACAGTGTTATTTTTATTGCTTTGAAATCTTAACTTTTCTTTCAGGAAAAGGAGAAGCTTGAAGAATTAATTTCAAGGTTAGTAAAATTTCATTTCTAATTTCTTCATTCTCGATTTAATCAAAATACATTATTTACCTTAAGTAAAAGTTCTTTGAAGATAACGATCCAACAATTGAAATGATCTTCTGTCTAGAATAAAAGAAATGGGTTAAAATTAAGAAAGTAACGATGTTCAGGTCACAGCTAACTAATAACGCAAGCAACAAGATATACATTCCGTCCAGTCGTCCCTGAGCCGGAAATTTGCGCGATTTTCGTTGAACGAAGCTTTCGGGTTTAATTGCGCAGATTGTGATTCGAGAAATCAGAAAACAAAAAGATAATGTAAAGAAACCACATGAAATAATAATTCTTAAAGGGAGTGACCGGCTATGTAAGGTAGTTGAACTGAGTATGCAGTGTTGTGGAAAGCTTCTTTCGGATTCATTTGAGACATATAAAGCTCTTTAAAGATCTGTAAATCCTGAGTTTGAGCGCAAATTCGATGTTCAAAACTTTTACTTTGGGGGTGGATACGTTTTCAGAATCAGTTCTTTTAAATTATTAAATAACAACGACATTAAATGTATAGGAACATGTTGAGCAAATAAAAATTGGTCTTATCATCGAAAATAAGTAATCTTGTTCAATTATTAGTTTCTATTTTCTTATTATTCTGGTTTCTCATTATTCACAAAGATTTTCGCAGATTTTCTAAAATTATTATTGAAAAGACGACATTTGAAGAATTTGAAGAAATCTGCGAATAAATTCAAAGAAAATAAGAAATTCATTATAATAATGAAAACGAATTAATCGATTTTAACATTGATTTATTGTCAAATTTCTTTTAAGAAATATGTTCCTAACTATTTAATTTATAGATTACTGTATAATTTTTACTTTAATTTTCGTTGTCGTTATTCAATAATTAAAAAAACTAATCCTGAAAACGTATCCACTCCCAAAGTAGAAGTTTTGAACGTCGAATTTGCGCTCAAACTCAGGATTTACAGATCTTTAAAAAGTTTAATAAGTCTCAAATGAATCCGAAAGAAGCTTTCCACAACACTGCATACTCAGTTCAACTACCTTACATAGCTGGTCACTCCCTTTAACAATAATATTGGTATCACAGAACTGTCAGGTCCCATTCATGAAACCGGGTTTCGATACTGGGTTTTTATTGCGATACTTTGTCTTAAGTTTCGGGCTCTAAAGTATGTTTATCCTATTTTTGGTAACCCTGTAGTAAATTTAATCATTTTTCAATTTGTTTATACTTTTAGGATTGCCAAGGGATTATAAAACCTCTACGAAACGAAGATTGGTTTTTAACGATAAACTCCTGATCAGGATTTTAGAAAATCAAATTAAAATTTATTTAAATGAAGAAAAACAACCTTTGTATCAAAGATCTCTTGAATATTAATCAAACATATTTTCAATTTACTTTAATATTTTGTTTATTGACTTGATTTGTAAATAATAAGGAAGCTATAATTTTTAGACCATATAAAATAAATGTAGCTTTTCAACTTACAATTAAGATTACTAATCAATTACATTTCAGGATGGAATTGTGTCCAAAAATAACTCAATGTAACATTGTTTATCCTAAGATCACTTATTTATCCATATTACAAAATAACACATTTACCCTTTTTGCATTGTCAATGTAGAACATTTCATGCAAAATTTATTTTCACATTTATTTATTTTCAACGACAAAATTGTAATATAATTTTATTCTTTTATCATATTCTCAATAAATTGCGCTTAGCATACTACGTACAGTACATTTCACTTGAGACTACTTATGTACATAAAGGACTTTATATTTCACTGTATTTCGGACCTGACCAATTAAATAACACAAAACAATAGCGTACTGTCTCTTCGTCGGTTTTCTTATAGGAAATCTACCAATGAGTACGTGTGAAAATAGTGCACTGCAAATTTTTTAAAGAATTGTAAACAAACAAATGTGTAGCTTACATTTCTTCAAACTGTAGTACTCTTTTTTATGAATTATTAAATGGGGGTTCCAATCGAAGCTTCTTTGAACACTATAATGTACTGTACATTGTTCAGTACTCAAAACGCATACAATTTGACTATGTTGTTCCGTACATACAAACATTGCGTACATTGTACAGAAGAAATCCAAGGGGCTTGAAAACGAAATACTGTGAACATATTTAGCATATACTTGTCAGTTTTCTTGATATTTGATTATATTAATGTAGTGATTTATTAATTGATTGAGAACTATCAGAGGAGGATAGAACTCAACTCTCTAAAATACATTATCATTTTTCAATAATATATTATTAAATGTAATTCTTTAATCACTGTGATGATTCAGTTGTAATATATCTTTTTCAAAGAAATTTTCAGTTTTTTTGTCGACAAAATATATTGATATTCCACAATTTTTAAAATATAAAATGCTTTAGATTTGCAGCGCAATACAGCTAGAAGTTTGTTTAAGTTCACTGTTCTGCTTGTGGTCAGATTTGAAGATTTTAACAATTTTATAAAAAGAATACCAGTGTCCGAATTTTATGAATTTGAGCTGCGTCTCAAATCCGCCAAAACCCGCTTTCAATTCAGCGCCGTCTTAAATGTTGAAAAATCTTGAAAGTGAAACCAGTCATATTTGAGCCGTGGCTTAAATTTAAGGCCCGGCTCAAATTATTTAAATTCGGCCTTAGGTATGATAATATAAGATAACAAAGAGAAGAGGTATGATTCTATTTAAGTCACGGAAAAAAGTTATAAATAAACCTGGAAATAGAAACTAGGGTGGAAAAGTCCCGAAAATACTGTAACTGGAAATAAAGTCCTATGTTTTAGATTCCTTGACATTTTTTTCGTGAATGGTCGGACTTTATTTTCAGATTCTTTTTTTCATAGGACTTTTTCCGTGCCAAATATTAGGACTTTATATCCGAAAACTGTTAGAAGATTCTGCATTAAATACATGTATCAAAAAAAAATGTTGAGAGAACTTTTTTGGTGCAGTTATACCGAAGAGTATAGGGTTTAGTTCAAAATTTTGACCCATAAAGAAAGTATGCGCAAAAAAACGAATCAAAACGAAGCTGTTAAATTAAAACGAGCGTTTTTTGGTTCGTTTTTCTCTGAGGCTTAAAATACTGCACAAAGTTTAATAAAAAGCAAACTTGAGCAGAATACACTTTTAAAATATTGGAAGTTTTATTAAGGTTGTTAAAAACTGACAAAAACCACTTACACCCACCCCTAATTACAGTTTACTGTGAGCTGTCATTTGTTTGCTAAGTTACGTTTCTTGACATCTAAAAGATTAAAAAAGGAGGTTTTTTAAAATATGTGTAATTAAGATTAGGTGCATTCTTAAACTTACCGATATATTCTTTTTGTATGATCAATTATGCTACAATAGGACGGAAATAAAATAAAACTTTAAACTCCCTTTTCACTTTGTGATTCTCTTTTTATAAAAAAAGATATTGAGAAGCTTACTTAGGAAAAAAGTGTCAATACATTTTATTCATTTTCTAATACAAACAGATTTCCCCTGGGCATATGTATTGTAAAGTCTACATTGACACAATTACAAAACATACATAGTTCTTATATACAAGGTTTCCCATGGCTATACAATCGTTGTATATTCCGAGCTGGTACAATTTAATCTGTATAAGCATTAACTTGCTGACCAGTCTGGACCATCTAGCGTGAAATCGACCCAACACGTTCAATGTAACAAATATAGTCTGCAGGCAAGATCGTTGTACGTCAGAGACGCGTAAGGCTGTGTGGTCAAAAAATTCAGTATTTCATTTAAAGAAAGTAAAACAGTCATAATCAGAAAGACCCGGAATTAATTGACAGTCAATCAGGCGATATTACAATATATCTCTGGAAATTTTAAAGGCAGACCACATTTTGGAAATGGCTGGACTATGGCTATTTGTGATTATCGTTTCATCCTGTTTGTATATTTGTAAAATTAGATTGTAAAATTAGATTGTAAAATTAGATTGTAAAATTAGATTGTAAAATTAGATTGTAAAATTAGATTGTAGTAAAATTAGATTGTAAAATTAGATTGTAAAATTAGATTGTAAAATTAGATTGTAAAATCGTCTGATTAATTGTGAATAAATTACGGGTCTTTCTGATTAGGACTGTACAATATGTACTAATTATAAAGATATATTTCTGATTAGGACTGTACAATATGTACTAATTATAAAGATATATTTCTGATTAGGACTGTACAATATGTACTAATTATAAAGATATATTTCTGATTAGGACTGTACAATATGTACTAATTATACAGATATATTTCTGATTAGGACTGTACAATATGTACTAATTATAAAGATATATTTCTGATTAGGACTGTACAATATGTACTAATTATAAAGATATATTTGCGAACTTTGTTTACATCATTAAAATATTTTTTGCCCTGTCAGAAAAAAAACTGTTCATTGAAAGAGCAAGACCCAATTTAGTTTAGTAGGAAAAGTCTGTTAACACGGCTCACTAATCAGCGCAGAAGGGCCTGGCAATTGTTTGTTCGTAAAAAAACTAGTTTTTAGCTAACCAATGACATCATAGGCGGAATGTAAACAAATTCCCCTCCATAGGTTCTATAAGTACTCTTTTCCCCATGGAATATTTGTACGATAAATAATACTGGTGTTTTTTCCTGTTGTAGTTCTTTATGGCAACTGTGAGACCCCCCAAAAATGCGGAAAAGAAAGACGACATTACAGTAATCGTGTGTGCATATAATGTTGGTATAAAGCAAATAGTTTAACCAGTAGTTCAAAAATAAACTTATTCAGTGAAATTGGTCTAGTTACGCTGTGTACACTGTTCCTTGGACTAAAATCGTTACTTGAGTCTTTCCATTTCATTGTTTTATGGATGCCGGTGTCACATGATATGGATCCCGGCCGCAGGCCAGTTGCTATGTTTTTTAAGCCTGAGTTCACAAAGAAACAAAAAATTAAACAAATACACATATCTTAATATCTATTATTCAATATTTTATTTTAAATGACATAATATGCATTTAGGAATTAGATTGTTTCAGCCTAACAGCCTCCTCCACTAAAAAGATAAAAATACATTAAAAATAAATTATTAATTTATATTTATTCTAAAAGAAAAGGAAATTTCGTTTAAATGCAGATTGAATAAAAATTGTGCACAAATAAAAAATCCCACAATTTGTTTAGATGAATAAAATAATCTAGTTTTAAAAGATTTCAAAAAAAATCTTGTGCAAAATTAGATTATTAATCTATTTCATTTGAAAAAAATTATGTAGGTTTTATTTTTAACTTTCGATGATTGATTATAAATGGGAAAGACCCCTGTTCACCCAAGAACTGTTCGTATCCCTTTCTTTAAATATTGAGCATTCCAGCTTGTTTATAAATCGTTCTTACTGCGTTCATTAATATTTTCGACCGATGTCAGTTGATTAAAACGATCGTCCTTGATAACAAAGCATTCGATCATATATTAATAAATCAGCTGATCATTCATAAATTAGCTGATAAAGAATATTTCACCTGCAGCTCTGAATATTTGTTAGGTTAGTTTCAACTATTTGCCTCCCCACGGGGAGAAGGTTCGAGTAACCATGACCTTTTGAAAGGAAAATTTGAGTGGTCGCTAAGATTTAGAAAAAAAGACAGTGATCGGAATTAATATTAATGCAATGAAGATGACTTTTATTCAAGTTTTGATTATTAAAAAGCTTTTTTTCCAATTACAAGTTTACCAGTAATGAAAGAGAAGCTTTGTTTAATTGACAGTTTCTCTTTGTTTCGATTTATGTATTCTTGCTGTTAAAAAGCTTGATCTAAATCAAAATTGAAATCGACAATCGTCTTCATTGTATTGATATATGCGACGACGACTTTAGTTCAAACTAAAAGCTTGTTCATGAAATAAATTTTATACTTTTTTTGAACTATAAAGCTTTAAAATATTTACCAAAGGACGCTCATCAGGAACCTAAGAAATATTAAAGTTAACATAAATATCGATTTTTAAAATTTAAAAAATATTATTTACTTTACCGAGTAATCTGCGGTCTCTCCGTTCCTCATTTGGGAATTGTCCCTTTTTGCCTGACTTTTGCTTAAACAAAGAACAAGAAAATAGATGTTTTCAAAGCTATTTATCTCTTCATTATAAGAACGTAATAGAAAACAAATGATCCATGCAGTTATAAAACAAAACTATCAAACAAACTTTTAAAAAAATAAGAATTTCACAAAATAAATATATCTAGCTAATATCATATTTCTGTCTATAACTATTACCTAGAAAAATCATAATAAATTGTACACCCTGTATACTACAATATTACATATTAAATGTACAATAAGCAGACTGTTAGGCGGGTAATAAATTTAAAATATATTTAAACTGTTTATATCTCGGAACAATTGCCTATAAACAAGATTCTATTTAAAGGATAGATAAAGTTTATCTGTTTGTATCCACATCTGAACGTTTACATAATTTATATAAAGTAGTAATCTCTGTTTAGGTGTCTGTTTGTTGTTTGTCTGTTCGATCATGAACCCCTACACCGATTTGCCTCAAAATATCATTAGGAACCACGGAAATGTTCTTAGCTTTCAGTTAAAAAATTCAAGGTTAAATGAGACGACTTTTTATGAAGATTATTTTCCAGGTAAAGCTGGATTCCCAAGCTAGTATATACTCGTATATATGAGCAAAGAGCTTTATTATTTAGATTTTAAAATTGTAAAATGAGCGTTGACCATGGACCGTGGACTTATGACTGCCCATATATTAATTCATAAAATTATTATATAATTAATTCGAAACAAATAAGTTCGATTATTCCATTGATTGGCTACTTGCATGCTATTCTTTAAAAATATCTATTTATTTTATTTTTCCTTTTCAAATAATAGTTTATTATACTGTAGTTTGGTAAAATGTTTGCAAGAACTGGAAAATAACTTTGCTCCACAAGGAATAGTTAATATCCTGATTAGACTATTAGACAAAGAATAGTTAATATCCTGATTAGACTATTAGACAAGGAATAGTTAATATCCTGATTAGACTATTAGACAAGGAATAGTTAATATCCTGATTAGACTATTAGACAAGGAATAGTTAATATCCTGATTAGACTATTAGACAAGGAATAGTTAATATCCTGATTAGACTATTAGACAAGGAATAGTTAATATCCTGATTAGACTATTAGACAAGGAATAGTTAATATCCTGATTAGACTATTAGACAAGGAATAGTTAATATCCTGATTAGACTATTAGACAAGGAATAGTTAATATCCTGATTAGACTATTAGACAAGGAATAGTTAATATCCTGATTAGACTATTAGACAAGGAATAGTTAATATCCTGATTAGACTATTAGACAAGGAATAGTTAATATCCTGATTAGACTATTAGACAAGGAATAGTTAATATCCTGATTAGACTATTAGACAAGGAATAGTTAATATCCTGATTAGACTATTAGACAAGGAATAGTTAATATCCTGATTAGACTATTAGACAAGGAATAGTTAATATCCTGATTAGACTATTAGACAAGGAATAGTTAATATCCTGATTAGACTATTAGACAAGGAATAGTTAATATCCTGATTAGACTATTAGACAAGGAATAGTTAATATCCTGATTAGACTATTAGACAAGGAATAGTTAATATCCTGATTAGACTATTAGACAAGGAATAGTTAATATNCCCCCCCCCCCCCCCCGGCCAGAAAGGGTTAAGAATGATAAAAATTTAGAAACCAAGCATTGATCTCTAATCTCTATATCCAAAATTCTAAAGTTTTCAACTCTGTTCTGTAATTAAATCAAAGGTTGATGAAGAAAGCCTGTGTTCTTTCTGTCAACTTTGCCATGTTTTATATTGGGAAGCTTCCCAATATAAAACAAATATTAATAAATAAATAGAACATTGATGAATATAAATTATTTCATAAATTAGAACCAATAGATTTAAACCCCTGTGGGATTCAATGATAAAACCTTTGGTTTATTATTGAATGCCAAGGAAGTTAAATTTTCATTGATTCTAGTTTTTATAAGAGTAAATGATACATTACTTTGTAACATGGACGTGTATTGATAAGTTTTTAGGTTGGAGGGATATGCAGAATATTTTGCTTTGTTATAAATGTATTTCTCAGAAACTGTAAAATCTGAAACTTTTTTGTATGACTCATGAACCTGAAGAATATTTGAAAAACACGAAGTAAAAACTTTTTCAATATAAATTTTGAATTATAATTTTCTTTGTAAACATGGATCCAGTCTACATATCTTAGTTCTGTGCCTTGAAAGAACGTGTTTGTAAATAAGTAAAGACGGCAGTTATCAAATTTCTCATGTCTTTTAAAATTATGAGATCAATTTTGTTGTCCTTTCCATTAACTAATTTTATTATTAAAGAATAATATTCTCGATTTATAACATCGTCCTTGGAACTGGTTTTTCTTTTTAAACATCGGTCATTGTGGTTTTATTGTAAAAGTGACTTACACATATATGTAGCAGAGACAACATTTTTAATTTCGGTTTATGCCAAGTACCGTACCGACTTTTAATCAGGTAAAGCCAGTCTAGCAGTACGGTACACAGACAGACTATGAAAGGCAAATCGGGACAGTACACCAAATAAATCAGCCCATTCTAGTGCAAGAGAAGAAAATAGAAAAAAAGCTCTGTTTACAGTTGAAGAAAAAAATCATGGATTTCTATTAAGTTGTTATTAAGACATAGGTTTAAAGGGGTCGTTCCGAATATTAAGACATAGGTTTAAAGGGGTCGTTCCGAATATTAAGACACAGGTTTAAAGGGGTCGTTCCGAATATTAAGACACAGGTTTAAAGGGGTCGTCCCAAATATTTCATGTTACTTTATAAGTAAAGGAATAGGATCACTTCAAATTACGTAGACAGTCCCTTTAAAAAAAATACCTTCAACTTGCTTACCGGCCCAGGAGTTAAACGCTGCTTTCTTGGAGACACGGAATCCTACAGGGTGTCCAAATAAATACAAGAAATATTAAAAGGTCATTTTTGATTTCCGATCGCTAAAAATTGACTAAATGTGTGTCTACTGTCTAAAGGTTCTCGTAATCTTGAGAATCGAAGAATTTTTTTTATTTTTTGGACAATTTCAGCTTTGCTTCAAAATTACCCACAAAGGATGAGACCTTCTTTTCCAAATCATTAAAATAAGTCATTAAAATTCTAATTGACGATAAAAATAATTTTTCATAATTTCAGCTTTTCTACCATGGTTACCCTCAAAGGACGAGACTGCAGAGACGACTGTTAGATAGATAGATAGATAGATATTTCGGCTAACATTATAATAAATACATTTTACTTTTTATAATTTTTTACTTAACAATTATTAGCCAGGGCTACAGCCTAACCATTTCTGGTTGTTTTGATTGGCTGGCCCTCCAAAGTTTTATAGAAACATTTTATTTTTTAAAATTAACAAATAACGAATACATTACACAATTCACAAAATATTTTTTTTTTTAAAAAGGGGGGGAAAGAAGGATGGGTGAATAGCAAAGGGAAAAAGGGAAGAGAAGGAGAAACCCCAGAGCTGAAAAATCCAATTTTTGTAGATAATATGTTACAGAGTGGTTTACAAGATTTTCAAATTACATGAGTAGCAGTTCCTGTTTTTACATTTAAATTCCTTATATTTAGAAGCCAGATATATTTTCATATTCGTTTTGAAACTAAGTACTGATATTGGAACACTATTCCAAATTCTCGTGAGAAATATTTTTGGAAAAGATTTAAGATATTTGTTTCTTATTAATTCCAATTTAAAACTTTGTGTCCTATTAGGTTCTACAAATGGAGCAAACATTCCATTAAAAGACGAAGGAAGTTTTTCTTTTATATATTTATACATAAAAGTAGAAGCATTATGTTTGTGTATATCAGATAATTTAAGCATTCCAAGTTTAGAAAACAAAGGATCTGTATGCTGTGAATACCCTTTATCTGACCAAGTCCGTATTGCTTTCTTTTGAAGTTTAAATAATTTTCCTATTTTATTGTTTGTTGATGACCCCCATGCTAAAATACCATACTCTAATTGAGATTTTATTAAACTTTCATAAACTATCTTTCTTATGTTTAACGGGAGAAGCTTTTTAACGCTTTTCAGGGCAAAAATTGCACCAGATAATTTTGCACAAATACCATCTAATTGATAAATCCAGTTCAAAAATTTGTCAAATTTTACACCGACAAACTTGAAATATTTATCTTTGCAACATATTCCTTCAATAATTTCATTTCCTATTTTGAGATCATCAAATGGCATAGATTTATTTCTAAATACAATATATTTGGTTTTTGAAACATTAAGTGTTAACTTATTAGCCTGAAACCAAGATGATGCTTTAGAAAGTTTAATTGTTTATTGTCTGTTTCCCTATATTCATGATTAACTTATTAGCCTAAAACCAATAAGATGCTTTAGAAAGTTTTAATTGTTTATTGTCTGTTTCCCTATATTCATGATTCCCTGCAACTGTAAACTGTTTTTTCCTTGCCAAATTATTAAATAAACCATTAAAATACAATATTTCAGGCAGAATACTTAGAATAACCTTGGAGTTGTCAGTCGTCTTCACAGTCTCAACCTTTGTGGGTAACACAGTATCTATCTTCAAAACTATCACGCAAAACAACATAGTATAATCTTATTTTTAGCTTTTAAAACTTTTTAAAACTTTTAGAAAGTGAAAAGATATTTTTAATGAAATATTTGTTCTGAGTGACGTATTTTGTGTACATTATATGTAAGAGGATGGATATATCGTTGAATGGGTGGATATATTATGATAGGAAGCTTGGAAATTGGTTTTATATTTCTCAAGAGTAAAAACTTGTTATTTTACCCCCCATACATTCAACAATCTAGCTCTCAACGGACAAAAAGATATTTTTTAATATATATTTGGATTTGAGAATCGATCCAAAAAAGTGTTGCAACTTTTCTCATTTTTTGTTTTACTTTTTTGTCAGAATTTATAATTAAGGGACGTCATAAACACACAGAAAAATAGTTTTTTTTCCAAGACAGGGCCGGTTTGGAAGTTTTAAATTGTCTTTGACTTTGACTTTTTATTTTTAACTAATTTTTGTAGCCCTAGACATGTACATTTGAGAACCATAAAGCACTAGATTTTAGCTTAATTAGTAATTGCAACAATGGTCACTTAAATACATATTTACCTGTTACCCCTCCTTGGTTTTCCAGGATATCAGGGCCCCTGCTCAAAACAAAAACTGATTCCTGGCGTACTTATAGAAATTTGTCCATGGGGGGAGGGCCTAAATTTGTTTCTCGGCTGAAAACTTTTGAATTGGATATCCTTTATCCTGATCGCTTAATCAGAATAGCACCAGTGTTCTGGAAACCATAAGATAGATTTTACNGTTCAAGAAAAATTTAAGATTAAATGCATCTAATTGATAAATTAATTTTCATTTCTATCAGATATTTCTGTGAAAAGCAAATGAAGTGGTTCTTAAATATTTATTTTTTATATTTATTTATATACATCAAATATTCTTTACAGAAACCTCGAATGAAAATAAATTTACAATTATCAAGGTTTATTATCTCTTTATTTTTAAGCAAACGCAACCCTTCAATTAAAACGGATCCTAAAATATTTGTAAAATAAATTATAATTTTGATTTTGATACCTCTGATGATGCCCAAGTGGGTAAAATGTCCCACCATCAGAAATCCATAAACTGAAATATAATTTGTAAAAGAAAATTTTTAATATTGCTCTAGGTATACAGGGTGAAAATAAAAATCAAAAAGATATTAAGGTTGGACAGGGTGTCCTGTTAAACATGACAATTGAGAGGCTTTTAGGAGATATTTGATATCTTACGTTCTTGAATGTAAATTATAAAGATAACTAAAAATTGATATTTTTCAAATATGTCATCTCTACAGTATTTCTCAAATACCATTCAAATACTGATTTTGATAGAGACAAAAAAGGAAAATGTCAGAGTTTAAACAAGTCCCCCCCCCCCCCTATATATACATAATATATATCCCCTATATATACATAATATATATATATATCTTTTGAAAAACGATATCTTCCTCCTGAAGTTGTATAGGGAAAGGTATCTTTGTGAATCGATGAGGCAACTCTTTAAATTGGGGTCGCCTGAGATTATTTGAAAGGCCCTGATTTATAGAGTGGAGTGTAAGATTCACATGATTCCCTATAGTTGTGACCCTGGTTAAAAGTTATAAATAAATTTTACCTTAAACTAAAAACACCTTTAGCATCATCAGTTAACCGGAATGGATCTAGAGATGACAATTTGCGTTCGTTTTAAGCAAAATTTCGCATTTTATCGCGAAAATGAATTAAGCGAAAAAATGCGCAATTGTTTAAAAAAACTTGTGGAATTCTCTGCTCTGGAAGCTCAGCACAAAAAGTTTTATTATATGCGAAAATTTTCGCATTTTTCGCAAATTAACGAAATGGGAAAAAAAATTTCGCGAAATGGTTTTCCCTTTTCGCTGGAAACCCTACTTCTAATGTTACCTTAATAGATAGTGTGCACAAAAAATGAAACAATTGATGGATCCTCTGCACTAACTTTATTTCAATCCGACATTTCTGATTTGAGAATTTGATATATTCTTAACTGAAAACTTTAGAATTGGATAAATATCCATCGTGGACACTTTTAATTTAATTGTTAATCTTGGATTTTGGATATCCTTATGGAGTTCTTTTGATTGTACGCGCAAAAGTTCATTTTTTAGATTATTTTTTAGTTGAATTTTATACACTTTACAGGATACAAACTAGAGATTAAATTAATATTAACCCTATTTACCCAGATTCATTGACTGTCGGTATAGGGAAAGGTATCTTTGTGAATCGATGAGGCAACTCTTTAAATTGGGGTCGCCTGAGATTATTTGAAAGGCCCTGATTTATAGAGTGGAGTGTCAGATTCACATGAGATACGTCCTTTAACTTTATAAAGGCTGGGGGGGGTCTGAATTTATGTAAAGCCCTCAAGAAAAAAGCCTTATAGAATAGGTATAGGTTTGAAATGCATGTTCATAGGCCAGCTCATTGAACAAAAATTAGACCGATAACCGATAGTTTAGGTAAAAAAAATGCCAAATAAATGTAAAATATATTTTTGTTTTGTTTTTCCATATAAAAGTGTGACACATGTTCCTACATCCATTTTTCAAAGCTTCACAAAAACATAGTTTTTATACCTGAAGTCACAAAATAGTTCTCGGCTAATCCTTTAAATTTGAATTCACTAGGACTAAAAAACTAGAGGGGGGGCGTCAAACACCCCCACCCCCCCCTCCCATCCTGTTCAGGGTTAATGCTTGAATGATCAAGGATAATGAACTTAATCCTATTTCTCCACAGAATCGCTTGTAAGAGTTGAAAACTTTGTTTGCGATCTCGTTATTAAAGAACATTTTATTTGAATTTGTTCAAAATCACGTCAGACAAAGACTATGCTAGCTGCAATCGAGATTTTGACAATTTAAACATTATTTCAGAGATAAACACACAGAGTTCTATATGTCGTCAATAATGATTGGGGGGAATTCGACTCTCAACAAATAGAGAAGAGAGTCTTTTGAAATTCCGTCTAAAAATTCCTTTAAGTTTGCGACTATTGAACCTAAAAAAGTAATAATGAACAACAGAAAAATATTTCCTAAATTAGAATCGGATTGTAGCAGAGAATTCTTTTACTTTATTGATGCTTAATGAACATTCTTTAAAAGAAAAACATTTTTCTTTAAACAAATACATTTTTAGTTTTTATCAAAAATGTGTCCGTGTATATTAAAAGAATGAAATAGTTAATCTATATAATACAGCTCTTCGGTCATATATATATATAGTTATGTTAGCTATATCTGGACAAACCGCTGGACCAAATTGGCTGACATATTTTTAGGAAACCCATGGGTACCTGGGGGTAACATAGGCCTTTAAAAATCAAAATTTTATTTGTATTTTTTTCAAACTCGATTTTTTAAAATTTACTTAAATTCCATGGGGCACTTCAGCTAGTTAGTAGTTACATATAATTCTGGAGGTTTCTAAAAATTTCATTTATAGATATTAGGGGGGACAGTATAATTCGAAGTGAAGCTCCAAGCAAAGATGACAATGCCTGATTTAAAACGGTATCCTTAAAAGCCTTGTCTGATAAAGTTTGAATTAGATATCAATTTAAAAACTGATTATTTTCAGTTGTTGGTTTTCTACGAAAGGGACTTGCCCATTTCTACTTATTATAAGAAAAAGAAAAACTGATTATTTTCAGTTGTTGGTTTTCTACGAAATGGACTTGCCCATTTCTACTTATTATAAGAAAAAGAACTTATCAGAATTAAATATCTTAAGTCGAAAAATAATCGATGTCTATTGTTTGTAATATCTGAATGATTTGTTTGGAATTGAATTGATTTGTTTACGATCCGCGAGGTGAATGTTGCATCTTTCCGAATGTGTATGGACGCAGCGTTCTTCAGTATTAGTCGTTTTTAACAATTGTCTCCTTATAGACGCAACAGATAGAAGTAAGATTAGTAGCGATCAAAAGCGCGTATTTTTCGCGGTAAACCTATACCCCCTTTCATTTTTCGTGAACACTCCCTTTAAGTCTAGAATATCTTTCATTTTATTGATCAGATAAAGGTTTCTAGGGTACCGTTGTAAATCGGGATTCAGGGCATTGACATCTTTGTATTACTATGTAAACTGTAAAATATCAGGAAAAGGAAATTAAATGTGATACAGGTTTAGACATTGAGGGGATTACATTTGGGTGGGGGGTTATGTAGGTGGGGGGGGTCCATTTAATTAATCTTACAGTCCCTTTAATTACGCTTACAGTCCCTTTAATTACGCTTACAGTTCCTTTGGAAATGTCGTTTTCAGTACACCAATAATGAATAAAAGTATGCTTAGTGACGTCACTAAGTATTCCATTGTGGCAAATACTAAATCCCATATGTCACTGTATTTTTCTTTATCTTATTGACGGGTTCAAATGTCGTCTTTACCTGTATATATCCGAAAATGTTGGTTGAGAGTGAAGACAGCTGGCTAGGAGGGTCACACAGACCATGTGTTTAAACATACTAAAGTAAGTAAGTAATTTATGAAATAGAGATTGTGGGAATATTTTCCACCAATTCTAAAAATATAGAAATTTATAGAAACATATTAAATGTTTAGATATTGAAATTTATTTGTGATGGATTCTCAGACTGCTTTTGGGAATCAGAATGGTAAATTTATTCTAATATTGAAAAAAGGATATTTAAAGTGTGTGAAAAAAGGGTTTTATACAATTCAAATCAATTTGAATCGTCAAATTAATTTAAATGCTTAGAAATTCTGTTTCTTAATCACTGAATTCCTGAATTTCCACAATTATTGTTGCGATTACTATATGTATTATTTATATTATGTTAACATTACACCTTAGTTAATATATGTTAATACAATTATTTTTGTAGATTAAATCTATGTTAATCTACTGGGTTGCCTGCTGTAAAGACGACCTGAACTCAAGGTTTAATTAGGTCTTCTTACCCGTAAATTGTCTTTAAATGATGTGACAAAGTAAGAACGCAATTTACAATTGCATGGCATTATGAATTTAAGGAAACGGTATGAATTATGTAAAATCGGCTCTGAAGTCTCATGTTTTGTGAGAAACCCTGTATGTTTCTAACATGATGATATTTTACCTAGTCTTGTGTACACGAGCTTGAAGATAAAGTTATGTTCTGTTTCATTATAAAGATTTCATCCTTAAATATACCTGTAGATCCCCTTTGGGAATAGTTTATAATTTTACAGCTCCCCTCATTAATTAGCTTGATCCCTCCACCATCCTTCCATTAATTAGCTTGATCCCTTCACCATCCTTCCATTAATTAGCTTGATCCCTTCACCATCCTTTTATTGCAGCATCCTGATTTACGCGGTATTTAAACCCGGTGAACATCTAACTGAAAGTAAACTTGAAATTTTAAATGTTTTCAATCATAACTCAATTTTTATCATAGAAAGCTATTGAGATTAACCAATATGTTCTGAATTTCTGATTTTCAACCAAATAAATTTGCTTTTCTTGTGCAGAAAATCATAAGTGTAGGAGCTACAAGGTCACAAAGTCAAACCAGTAATGTCGTATAAATTTGACCCTCTCCATCTGTTTAGTTGACAGTGCGTGGGCCAGTGTGATATAATAGTTTTTTATATCAGAGAATAAAGTTTATAATTTCAACTAAAATTTTTTTTTTAATTTCTAAATAGCTAGCTGATCATCAAGCAATTTTTGTAATTTTATTATTAGAGAATATTCTTCTTTTCGACTCTGAAACTAAATATACCTCTTTACTTCATAATAAACTGCCACATTGGATTTTATATCTGTAAGGAAAAAAGAGAGAATAATAAAGACAAGATTTGAAGAGACTGTACGAGTAATTGTTGTCAAAAGTTGAAAGGGCATCGTTACGCTTACAGTCCCTTTAATTACGCTTACAGTCCCTTTAATTAGGCTTACAGTCCCTTTAATTTCGCTTACATTCCCTTTAATTACGCTTACAGTCCCTTTAATTACGCTTACAGTCCCTTTAATTAAGCTTTCAGTCCCTCTAATTACGCTTACAGTCCCTTTAATTACGCTTACAATCCCTTTAATTAAGCTTACAGTCCATTTAATTACGCTTTCAGTCCCATTAATTACGCTTGCAGTCCCTTTAATTACGCTTACAGTACCTTTAATTAAGCTTACAGTCCATTTATTTACGCTTACAGTCCCTTTAATTACGCTTACAGTCCCTTTAATTAAGCTTACAGTCCATTTAATTACGCTTACAGTACCTTTAATTACGCTTACAGTCCATTTAATTAATCTTACAGTCCCTTTAATTACACTTACAGTCCCTTTAATTAAGCTTACAGTCCCTTTCATTAAGCTTACAGTCCCTTTAATTATACTTACAGTCCCTTTAACTAAGCTTACAGTCCCTTTAATTAAGCTTACAGTCCCTGTAATTACGCTTACAGTTCCTTTATTTACGCTTACAGTACCTTTGATTACGCATACAGTCCCTTTAATTACGCTTACAGTCCCTTTAATTATACTTACAGTCCCTTTAACTAAGCTTACAGTCCCTTTAATTAAGCTTACAGTCCCTGTAATTACGCTTACAGTCCCTTTAATTACACTTACAGCCCCTTTAATTAAGCTTACAGTCCCTTTCATTGAGCTTACAGTCCCTTTAATTACACTTACAGTCCCTTTAATTAAGCTTACAGTCCCTTTAATTACGCTTTCAGTCCCTTTAATTACGCTTTCAGTCCCTTTAATTACGCTTACAGTCCCTTTATTTACGCTTACAGTACCTTTGATTACGCATACAGTCCCTTTAATTACGCTTACAGTTTCTTTAATTACGCTTACAGTCCCTTTAATTACGCTTACCAGTCCCTTTATTACACTTACAGTACCTTTAATTACGCTTACAGTCCATTTAATTACGCTTACAGTTCCTTTAAGCTTGAATTTCTAGTGACTTGTTGCAAGTTTTCTCTCTCATCATCTTTTTTATGATTATTAATCCTTATCCTCACTTAAAGTCTGAGAACAGTTTTTATACTTTTCTTTATTCTTGTTATCACTTTTTATACCCTATAAACAACGCTTCGTACATAGAATATTCAGGATTTTTGAAAAAATTCTGTACAGTACTATACGCTACCGTACACTCCAGTTTTTCGGCAATTTGTACACCATTTTAGAAATAAACACATGGAGTATTCTGCCGTCGATTATCTGTTAAAAGTTCTAAGGATAAGTGCAGAAAATCGATCATTCGGTGCATAGAGGATATTTTAAAATCACGCTTACTGTCCCTTAAATTTAAAGAAATGCTAACAAAATTAACTTTGAAAAAATAAATTTAAAGCCAAAAATATGTAACACTTTAACTATCATTTTATGAATCTAATATCTTATGGTGTATACACTTTTCTTCTTTCAAATTACTATTTATTTCCAAGAAATCAGAAATCATATTTGGAAATATTAAAATCTACGACGTTAGAGTTTAAAGTTAAAAGGATTAGAAAATTAGAGATTGAAGTAAGGGATCACTTTATTTCTTTGGTTTTTTCATTAAGAAACTTTTACTGCAGTTTAAAAGTATAATTGAAAATATGAATTATTTACCTAATCAAATACATATCAGAAATACAAATAAGAAACTTATTTAAACAAGAAATCAATTTATTCTGATTAGTTCTATAATTAGTGAAATAAACCTATAGTTAAAGGGGTTAGAGGGTACCATTATAAATCGAGCATGCAATTAATTAAATGGATTTAAAATTAAGTTGAAAATTTTCTGACATTGTTTAACATAAAAGATACAATTATTAAAAGCATTTCTTTACAAAACATTTTTTAGGAAAATGGTGACTCTTTCTTTGGAGTAAAAAATTAAGCAGGAAATCTGAATCCCTTGTACTACTGTTTATTATCTAAAACAATCTGAAACCGACGCAGAATGATATTTTTAATATTTTCAAATTTTCCCATGGACGGAAAACTAATTATTTTCTCTTTTTGACAAACCATTGTAATTTTAACAAAGCGTTTTCAGAGATTTTTACAATTTGTCAAGAAAAATAATTCTTTGATAAATAGACTTACCTAGTTGGACAAAGCTAACCCTCTAGTATGGGTTTGCACTGAAAAGAAATGTTTGCCAAAATTTTTGGCGAATATTACATTCGGTTTATGCAAAGCTTTCGGTAAATTCACAATGTTTTGCAAGTAAGTGAAATTGTACACCATTTATTTAACGCAAATTATATAAATGCGCGGGAACCTTATAATAATTTACTAAAGTGAAAGAAAAATGCTGGTGAGAGAAAAAAACTAAAGATACAGTTTTTTCATTTTAATAGTACATTATCATTATCATTATCTTTATATATATATATACTGATGATTGCATAAAAGCATGAAACAATTTGTTTGAATAAAATGTTATAAGAAGATTGTTGCGTTTCAACTGATATATATATATATATATATAAGTTGTAAAAAATATCGTAGCAAACCCTATATTTGTTAACCTGAACATACCTAGATATATTACGTTGTACCTCGTCTATAAATCTAGATGCGCTTGTAAATAGCTACGCAAAACTTGTAATGTGATTAACCAAACTCATTTACGTCTTTAAGTAACTACGCCAAACCTGTATTGTGATTAGCCTTACTACGCTTGTATACAACTTGTATATCCCTATTTCTTTGGAACTCAATGTCGTACATCTTTGATATTTCAAACTTATATCATTTGATCTAACAGAATTCATATTTTGAAATATCTAAGGTTTACGACATTGGAATCCAAAGATATACGGCTTAGAAAATCAGAGTTTGTGGCAAAGACTCAATTCCTTTGTCCAGATTCCAGTTTATTAAAACTCAATATAACTGTTCAAATGTGTAATAGCTTTGAAAAATTTTCATTTGAAAAACTTATTATGATTTAAATCTTTTTTATGATGCACTTAATGTTATTTATAAATTATCGGAAATCAAAGACGAGTTTAAAGTAGTTTCACAATTCCCATGTTTATTGGGACACCCTTTGAGTTAAATTTAGTGTATATTGGAACACCCTGTATTTGAGTTAAATTTAGTGTATATTGGGACACATGTATTTGAGTTAAATTTAGGTATATTGGGACACATGTATTTGAGTTAAATTTAGTGTATATTGGGACACCCTGTATTTGAGTTAAATTACTTGTATATTGGGACACCCTGTATTTGAGTTAAATTTAGTGTATAATAAATGTATTCTTATTAATTCTGAATAAATGATGAAAACTCATTAAATTTGAAATATTTACCGGAATATAATATGTAAACTGTAAAATATCAGGAAAAGGAAATTAAATGTGATACAGGTTTAGACATTGAGGGGATTACATTTGGGTGGGGGGTTATGTAGGTGGGGGGGGGTCTAAAGTTTTTTTTATTAGTTAAGTGCTTAATTTAGTATGTCCTATATAGACAATAGTAATGCAAGCTTTCTTCAATAAAGCTCATAGCTATATAGCTGGTCAAACGGCTGAACCAAATTGGCTAAAAATTTGTATGGGAACCTTTCAGAACCTAGGGGGTAATATAAAGTCTAAACAAATCTGGATTTTTTTTAATTCAAATTTTTTCCTTCAAAAATTTTTTTTTCAAGCATTTCCAAACTTCCACGGGTAACACCGGTCACTTCATTCTGAAAGAATTTTAGTTTATTGCTTACAAATAAACAGTTTAGTGATGTAAAAACTAGAGTAAAGTTTCTTTTACATTTTGAAGGATTTGTAAGCGTAATTTTAGGTGTCCCTGCAATCTGCATGCAAAGATACATGAATATCCTTTAAACCTTAATCTGATCAAAAATGTGAAAGATATCGTCGTTATTTTTAGTGAATTACTGTCTCTATTTCTGTTAATTTCTCCATTGATTTCTTATAGTTAAGAAATGCGCAATTCATTTTTGAAGATAAACAACAAATGTACATATAAACAGTTTAAAAAAAAAAAACATGGATATCTAATGAATACTTTCAAGGATACCATTAAAGGCATTGCCATCTTTGTATGCAGATTAGAGGCTCACTTGATTTTTATAATATAAACAACTCTGATAGTTAGTCATCAAATATTTATAAAGCGTAAACTTGAAAGTTTCGCAATGCCTTGGCATCTGATTTTATCTCGCCAACTCACTTATCCGTTTTTGTAGCCCTAGGCATATTCATTTAAAATATGCAACGTGCTAGTTTCTAGCATAAGCTTTAAAAGAGTTATTGGCAAATATACTACTCGAGTTTTGCATGAGAGCGTGAATATGTTGGTTTGCAGTGTGCAGTTCGTTTTCGTTATACTTTGTCTTGTAAAATTACTGCAGGCAAACATAGTCTGGACTGAGATTTATTTCACGTCAAACTAAAGTAAAATGCAAGTAAGATTGTTACCTTATATGTTTTTGATCATAACTTCTCTTATTGAAGAGATATTGAAAAGAACAAAAATGTTTAGAATTTATAATAAATTAGCTTTTCTTACACTTGTGCGTAAAATCAGAATTAAAGGAGCAACTGAGTCACAAAGCTGTGACAGTAATGTCAATTGAAATTGACCTTCTCCTTCTTGTTAGTTTGCAGTGATTTGACGGTAATCTATAAACGTTCTACGATGTCTAAGGTAAAGCAGCAAAAAGAATATGGGTTCAAAGTGATTTATATTTCTTAAAGTGAGTATTCATGAAAAATGAAAGGGAGAATATCGATCGCTACTTATTTTACACTAATTTGTTGCCTAAATAAGGAGAAAAGGGTCAAAAAACAACTAATACCGTAAAACGTAGGTGTACCATACAAATTCACGGAGTTGCTTTACTCCACTTAGATCGTAAATAATCTATATAAATTTAATATTAATCATTTAGATTCAATTCGATGAATTTGAATATAGCTGATATTTCATAAAATTTTGTTCTATTTGGCGCTTCGTGTCTCTGCTCTCATTATTTCAGGCGTATCGAATTCAATTCCCTTCAAAAATGACTTTTAATGTAATTCTGACTCTCTCTGACTTGTATGGACATTTGACCAAACTTTCATAGATTTGAAAACAAGAAAACTTTTCCAGAATACTAACTAATTCCAGTATTTGTGGAGCAAAGTGGCTGTACTGATAAATCATCTCCAGCCAGGTCCATAGAACAATATGAAGTAAAGGTTTTTGTTCATATTTTTGATCAAATTTGTGAAATTAGTAAAACGAAAAAATCAGGTTTTTTTAATCATGTTGAATTTTGCTTTACAATGGCAGGGATAAAACTTACCATTTTACTGTTTTTATATTCTTAATGAGTACTTCAAGAAATTCTAGTATTAAAGTTTTAAAATGAAACAATATAAAAAACAGAGAAAGTAGGGATGAGGGGCATGACTCAAAGTTCAGATTAGAAAATAATGTAAAATAATCAGGCTTCCAAGGCGCTTCGTGTATCTGATAATAATGATAAATTTCGTGGATTTTTGTCTTGTTTTCATTGGTAGATTTCGAATAGAAATTTTGACCCAATAAAAAGTGATAAAAAAGAATAAAGGAAAAGGAAGTTAAGGTATATAAAATGTGATAAAAAGAATAAAAAAGGATATAAGGGTATAAAAAGTGATAAAAGAATAAAAAAGAGATGTTAGGGTAGAATAAGTGATAAAAATTATAAAAAAAGGATGTTAGGGTATAAAAAGTGTGAAAAAGAATAAAAAAGGATGTTAGGGTATAAAAAGTTATAAAAAGAATAAAAAAGGATGTTAGGGTATAAAAAGTTATAAAAAGAATAAAAAAGGATGTTAGGGTATAAAAAGTTATAAAAAGAATACGAAAGGATGTACAGAAATAAGAATAAGTCCATTGGAACATTATCCTTGATTTGTCCAATGTTTAAAGAGTACAGTAGTGAATCAGTGAAACCCTTGGAAGTACGTTTACGTAGTTCCTTAGAATTATCTATTTATTAAAGCACACCTGAAAGCCTGATGATATACAAAAAGAAAATTCATAAATTTTTGACCTTATTTATATACCCCCCACACAGTTGGGTATTAGGGGGGGGGGGTCAGCCAAAATGAGTTTATTCTATAACCCTCTACTGTGTGTCAAATAAGGCTTGGCCGCTTAAGATTTTTTTGAGAGAAGTCTCAATGTTGTTTCAATGTTATATAGTATTTCGACAGAAAACCTGCTATTTCATTAAAAGTAATTATAAATTGAAATCGTTTTTAATCAATGCATGAACTAACAAGATCAGAAGTACAGGCAGTACAAGAGTACTCAAAAGTTGGTAAATTAAGGAGTACCGGAGACATGTGCTAAATAGAGCTGAATCACAGGCAGTACAGGAGTATCAGAGTCAGATAAACCAAGGTGAGAACTATATTGAATGGTAGAGGTTTAATTGACATTAATAAAACATACTGCGAACTAAATGAATAAATAATCATAATGTAAACTAAATGTACTATTGTTAAGGAGTGTTGAAGTACAGGGAGGACAGGAGTACTCAGAGTCAGATAAATCAAGGTGAGAACTACATGGAATGGTAGAGATGTAATCAACACTAATAAAACATGCTGCAGTTAATAATTAAGCATAATGTAAACTAAATGTGCTACTGTTAAGGAGTATTGGAGTCATGAATGAACTAGAGCTGTAGTCAGACAGTACAGGATTACTCAGAGACGGTTCAACTAAGGTGAGCATTTAGAGGCATATGTTTAAAGAATGAACCATAGGGAATGGTAGAGATTTAATGACACAACTAATACATAATGAAAACTAAGTATACTGGGTACTGACAGGAATCTAGTAATAAGCTAATAATTGTTAATATTATAGGAAGGGAGAATACTTGGAATTGTCTGATAAAGAGGTCTAACAGTGCAGGAACTAACTGGAAATCGAAGTGGAGACTAACGTACAGCAGCACAAGTATTCAGGATGACTAATCACAGAGCAAGGAAAGCACAAAACTACCTGAAGAGACAACGTAGTAAAGAGAAATCCCGAGTGGATGATAGTACAACTAGTATGAAAATAGTGTACTGGAATGCAAATGGTATATTAGCAGGAGATAAGCTAGAACAGATCAGTACATGTCTCAAAGATGAAGACCTGGATGTGTTATGTGTGGCCGAAACTCATCTCAGAGAAGGTCACCAGGTTGACCTGTCTATGTTTGGAGAGTACAGGGTAATAACAAATGAACGGGGGTACGGTGATAAACTGGGAGGCGGGCTACTGACTCTGGTTAAATCTAGTATCACACACTTAGTGTGGACCCCTAAAGATGATGAATATCCGGACACATACAAGGAGAAATCCTGGGTGTTGATACGTGAAGGTGGAGCAAAGATTGGACTTGGGTTTGTATACATGGCAGCCCAGGTACTTGGAACAGAAGAATCTAAAGAATGGAATCGTAAACTGTACTGCAGTCTTCAAAAAGATATGGACAAGTTACAAGCAGATGGATATGACTGCATAATTGTAGGAGATTATAATGGGCATGTGGTCATCGGAATAGATGGGATACCGGGAAATCTGCCAGGAATTAACTCCAATGGTGCTCTCATGCTGGAATTTTTCCAGTTAAATAAACTCAAAATGATAAATGCAGATCAAACAAGAACAACGGGATTATTTACAAGATCCTCTGGAGGATCTTCTACAATCCTGGATTACGCTTTGGCTTCAAGAGGAGCAGACAAGATGATCACAAAAATGGAAATTGATGAAGTTGGTGATCTGCTGGATGGAAGTGATCATGCTGCAGTGGTATTAGAGATCAGGTTGTCCAAACAACCTATCAGGAACGTACCGGCTGATGAGGTGGAGCAGGGGCTTTGTATACCTGGGAATACAGATTATGGTGATTACAAGAACAAAGTGGATGAACTTCTAAAGGATATTAACTGGGAAGTCTTAACAGTGGATGAAAAATGTAAAGCCTTGCAGAGTACTATAATCCAGGCTGGATCTGTGATCTTTGGAAATAAAACAGGCAGAGGTAAAGTAAAACGGAAGCCCAAAATACCAAAGAGTCTGAAGAGTCTCAGGAGCAAGAAACGAAACCAGGAAAGAATTGTAAAGAAACTCTCCATTATAAAAGCCTGGAAAATAGCCTTGAACCTGAAATGGAGAAATAGAGATGCGAGAGAATTACGGGATAGGATGGAGGCTCTGCAAAGGACTAAAGAGATGTTAGTGGAAAAAGACTTAGAATATAAACTAAGACGAAGAAGAAGACTAAGAGAGATAACTAAAATGGGATCTAAAGCCTTTTGGAGGTTGGTGAAGCGATTGGAAAAACAGAATTCGAATATAAATGCAGTGGAGGATGAGCATGGAGAACTAGCCACAGACAGGAGCATTGTAGAGGAAATAGTGCTCCAGGAATTAAGCAAAATTTTCAAAGGACAGAGGTCAAAAATTTTTGAGTCCAAAGGCGAGCAGCTTGTAGCGACGGCTTACACAATGCATCATAAGGATCAGAAAGAATGGGTCTGCCCTATTGTGGATGCTGATCGACATGAACAGGAAGTATGCCAGCCAGTAAGCCTCAACCAGGTCAAGGATCTGGTTGCCAAACACAAGGACTCAAGAGCCTCTGGCATTGATGGTATTCCTACAAGATTGTTTAAAAATGCCTCTGGCATGTTCTATGAAATGATGACAGATTTGATTAATGACTGCTTGGAGTCAGGAACCTCCCCTCAATGCTTGAATACGGACAGGATGACCTTGATAGACAAAAAAGAGCCTTCATTACAGGTGATAGTATACTGTGTCGTAATTAAACTGGTGGATTTCTTTCAATTGGGAAATAAATTTTGGATGGGGCCTTAATTATGCTAATGATATGAGAACACCAATTGAAGGCATGGATCAGGATTAAAATGATAATGAGGATTCAATTTAGGCGGAGCCAAAACTAAAGTATTAAGTGTTATTAAATAATGAGCATACATGCCACTTAATAATATCAATATACAATTATGGGTTAAGTAGATAAAAGAAACATTAATAGAGCTCTGAAGAAAATTAAAGGTTGGCAATTGAGGGAGTGCATTATATGACAATAGGTAGATTGTGTAGGCATAATTAACAATACACTGTTTAGATATCTAAGAAGCGGCCATTGACGGTATCAAGCCAATTTCAAAGCGTACTCACAAAACTGCTAAGCCACAGGATGAGCAAGATATGTGAAAAAGAAGGATACTACGGGGATACCCAATATGGCTTTCGCCCTGGACGATCTACAAGTGACTGCATCTTTTTGCTGCTGGCGGCAGTACAAAAAGCCAGGAAGAAGAGGTACAAGATTGCTGTAGCGTTTTGTGACTTAACAAAAGCCTACGACTCTGTAAACCGGGATATCTTGTATAAGAAGCTGAGTAGCCTGGGGTTCGGAGGTCGAGTGTTATCTATTATTCAATCAATGTATTTCAATAATTGTGTCCAAGTCAAGATTGGAGATAGGTTATCAGCACCCTTATGGTTCTCAACAGGGGTGAAGCAAGGGTGCTGTTTGTCACCCTTATTGTTTGCTTTGTACATAGCAGGGCTAGGAGTTAAGCTCCAACTGTCCAAACTAGGGATTCCACTAGGGAAGGAGGTGTTAACTGGGCTATTCTTTGCAGATGACTTGATCTCTAAGACTGCACGAAGTGGAATGGGCCAGTTATTGAGAATGGTGGATATGTTCTGCAAGGATACAGATATGGCCTTGTCCGTGTCAAAGACATTCACACTAACAACTGGGGCAAGAAATCAATCTTGGAAAATTGGTGATTCATCAGATACACTTGAAGAATCATTGGTTGCCAAATACCTTGGAATAAATATTCAGCTGCGAGGAAGGAACCCTTTACAGAGAGAAAAAGATATGGTGAAGATTGGCCGGCGTCATGCTCATGCAATTCTAAGCTTGACCAGAGTTGGCCTGGACAGGTCCAAGGTAGCTTGGATTCTCTGGGAAACATGTGCAGTTCCTGCCATGTTATATGGAGTTGAAGCCATGACAGTTGGGGCTGGTACAGTTAAAGAGATGGAGAAGATACAAGGCTTGATCGGATCCTTCATACTGCAGGTACAACCATCCACGTCAAAGGTAGCAGGGTGGTTGGACGCGGGACTAATGCCCATTGAATATAGGATTAAGCTGAGGAAAGCTATGTACTACCGAAAGATAGGCATGAATCAGTCAGACTCCATGATAACAGAATGCTTGGACGAGATGAGTAAAGAAGAGGAGGTTGACCCATGGCTGAAGGATATACAGTATATTGAAGAAGAACTACAGGCTAACATCATTGATCTTACCAAGAAGGAGCTGAAAACTAAGATAATCAACGCAGCAGTACAGTTTGTACTTGATCAGAAGAGGCAGCACAAGTCTGTAGATTGTATGCCTCAACCTAGTAAGTGGACCTCAGAAATAAAGAATACCAGTAGGCCAGGTAGTTATATAGTTATTAAGTAATGACATAGGCAATGCCATGAATAGTGAGCATTAAGTAGTGACATAGGTAATGCCATCATTAATGAGTGGGATTAGAGTAATTAATTAGTCAGACAAAGTATAGACCAGTAATGACTTCAGGGAAAAGGATTACCTTTTTATCAAGCCAGTATAATTAAATTAACCGGAAACCTGGTATTAAATAATGACATATGAAATGCCATGGTTAATGAGTGTGATTAGAGTAATTAATGAGTGTGATTAGAGTAATTAGTGAGTATAACAAATTAATTAAACAAACCGGAAACCTGGTATTGAATAATGACATTTGAAATGCCATGGTTAATGCATGGGATTAGAGTAATCAATGAGTGGGATTAGAGTAATTAATGAGTATAACAAATTATAGTCCGGTAATGACTTCGGGAATAAAGAATACCAGTATAGACGGCCAGTATATTGAATGAACAGGATACCTGGAATTAAGTAATGACATATGTATTGACGTGATTAATTAGTGTGATTAGAGTATGTTACGCGAGCTATGCTGCGTTCATAAAGTCTATGTGATACCCCTGCGAATCTCTGAGTTCTCCCTGAGGATCTGTACAGAACGTATTGTAAAGAACTAGTTTTAGAAGCTGTTTACAGGCCGACTACGCATGCGCAAGTTTTCTGCGTGGAAGCGAGCAGATTCTACCTTAGTATATATTTGTATTTCATGTAAAGATCGTCGATTATTAAAACCGTGTGAGATTCTAGGACCACTGCGGTAATTATGCTTATATTTATATGAATCTTGATTATTTATGTTCGGTTATGGTTGATATCGTATAATGTAATGTATGGGTTCCTTGCCACAGTTTTTTAATGCCTGAGTGGATTTATTGCTGTATTTGTATGATTTGTCACTCAATGCTTTTTCTGTAGGCTTATAAAAGATTATTTAGATTGAAGACTCAGAGAAATAAACGTTCGGAACCTTATTATCATCCTTTTGTTATGGAGAGCGTTGAGAGAAGGAAGTCTTACAATCCTATCCAGAGAAATACCACTCGGTACTTATAAGTTTCATTAGGTCTTTAGGGAATTCGCTAAGTAGCGAAACAGAGTAAGTAATTAGTCTGACAAATTTTACACCATAAAAGGTAATAAGGTATATTAGTGCATGGAGAAACATATCGAAATTTAATAAGGAGGGAACAAAGACGACCCACTCAACAGTCAAAAAGACAAAACAAAATTGGGTGCGGCATCCACGAACCCAATACGCACGCAGCAGAATAGAGTGAGGTGGTGTACAAACTTTATTGAAAAATGTTAATCTATACACTTAGGTACATAATTCGTAATATGGAATAGAAATATAGAAGATCTAATTGAATGATTCGGCCAAAAGTCGGAGGAAATAATGATAAACCTAACATTCTCTTATAACTCAGGCTATAGATACTAGCCTCTGTAGTTGGGGCTTCACGGCTTCGGCTACTTCCACTCGGGCATAACAGTATCATTGCACATGTCATGCTAACTNGAATACAGGGAGTTCTAATAAACATTGGAATACAGGGAGTTCTAATAAACATGGGAATACAATGAGTTCTAGTTAACATGGGAATACAGGGAGTTCTAATAAACATGGGAATGCAGGGAGTTCTAATAAACATGGGAATACGGGGAGTTCTAATAAACATGGTGATACAGGGAGTTCTAGTTAACATGGTGATACAGGGAGTTCTAATAAACATGGGAATACAGTGAGTTTCAATATACATGGGAATACAGGGGGCTTCAACAAACATGGAATTACAGAGATTTCCTATAAACATGAGAATACAAAGACTTCCAATATACATGGAAATACAAGAAGTTTAAAAAAACATCAACTTTTTATAAAACTAAATTTCAAAAATATTCTCTTTTATTTATGATTTGTTTTACAAATATCCAATTCTGTAAATGATTGGTTCAGGTCGTCTTCATTACCTAACAATTAATATCTATAAATAAAATCAACTAAATTATAAAACAATTTTCATAAAAATATTTGTCTGCTGCCGTTGACTTTCAATATAAAACATAGAAGTAAAGGATGATATCATCAAATTACTTTCAAATGTTAATTGAAAAAAGAGCATTTAATTTAAACATAAACTTTAAAGACAAAAGTAAATAAACGAAATATTACTTTAATAGTACATTAATATTACTTTTTTGCAAACTGTCAACATTAGTTGTCAATTTTTAATCTAATTTAATTTAAGCAATGCAGTTGTTTTTAATGTCAATTTACTACAGGGTGTCCCAAAAAAAATGGGAATTCAGTGACGAATTCGATATCGTCTTTGTTATTAATTAGCATTGTAATACCTAATTTCAAAAGCCATAATAGTATTATGTCTGCTAGAGTTTATTTTATGAAAAGGGTAAAAGACTGAAAAGATGTGTCTATAATGTCTCCACAGGATGAACAGTGAAGACGGAAAAGTTTACTCTGTTTGTATACTGCAATTTTCTTGTTTTACTATGTACAACAGTAGGCAGTCAAAACATAAACAAACAAAATGTCCACATAGCAGACGAAAGGACACCCTGTAGATTAATATGATTTTATCAGATTATTTTTGATGCTCTACTTGTTTTAATTTGAAGAATGTAATAATTTTGAACATCTAAATTACTGGTAACTTGTGTTATTTATAATCTTAAAAATGCATTTAAAAACTCTTAACTGGCTGAATGGCAAACAATTAATTTCGACAGATTTTTATATTTCATTCAGTCCTGAAGAAAGTAACTAATTTTTAACAATAACAGATTTTAAACAATCTTTAAACCAGCTGGATCTTTTTAAACAGCTGAAGGGTTTTAAACAGCTGACAGTTTTTTAAACAGCTGACATTTTCTAAACTGGCAGTTTTCAAAACAGTTAAAATTTTTAAAAAATGGGGTAGATTTTCAAAACACATGAAAATTTCAAATCAGTTGAATTTTTTTCAAATCAGCTGAAAGTTTTCGAATCAGATGACAGTTTTTCAAATCATGCTTGAAAAACATGATTTGTTTTATAAAGGTTTTTGAAACAACTTATGTTTCTTAAACAGCTGAAAGTTTTCAAAACAGCAAAAAATTGTCAAATCAGCTGAAAGTTTTCAAATCAGCTGTAAGTTTCCAAATCAGCTAAAAGTTTTCAAATCAACTAAAAGTTTTCAAATCAGCTGAAAGAACAGCTGAGAATTTTTAAATCAGCTGACAGTTATGAAATGTTTTATGAAGGTTTTAAAAGCAGCTGAAAGTTTTTAAATCAGCTGATTTTTCAAATGTTTTATTCACCTGCATATTTCTGGCAAGGATTGATCCTCTACATCCTTCCCCAAGGGGGGGACCTTCGCGAGAATTTAACCTTTATTTTAATAGAAAGTTAATAAAAAAAATATAAAAAAAATAAACAAATGAATGAAAATTATTAATAATTTCAAAACTGTTTTCACCTGCTTTCCGGCAAGCCCAGCAGATGCACTGGAATAAATTCAAATGTCAAAAAATTTCTTGTCATGTGTTTTTATCTCGATGGAGAATTAATTTGGTTTCAAATTTTCAATTTTGATTTGCATAGATAAAAAACAGAAAGTTTTAAATTTGATAAATTTCAAATAAAAAAATTTATTAAAGGGATAGACAGATGTAAGATAGTTAAACTGAGTATGCAGTGCTGTGGAAAAATTCTGAAGGATGCATTTGAGACATATAAAACGTTTCTACGATGTATAATTACTGAGTTTTAGTGCATAGTCGACATTTAAAATCATGAATTTGGGTGGGTACGTTTTCAGAATCGTTTTTTTTTAATTATTAAATAACGACGCCGAAATATAAAGTAAAAATTATACAGTAAACTAATTAGATGCATGGATAAATAAATCTATGATTAGATGGTGAGAAATATATTTCTCAAAAGAAATTTGTCCATAAATCAAAGTTTGAATTAAATATTTAGTTTTCATCATTGTATTGAATTTCTTATTTTCTATGAATTTGTTCGCAGATTTCTACAAATTCTAAAAATGTCGCCTTTTCAATAAAAATTCCAGAAAATCTGCAGAAAATCTTTGTGAATAATTGAGAGATTATAGAAACGAATAATTGAATAAGATTACTTATATTCGATGATAAGAGTTAATTTTAATTTTCTCAACCTGTTCCTAAACAACTAATTAGTTTACTGTAGAATTGTGTTTACATTTTTGTCGTCGTTATATAAAAATTAAAAAAAAAAACAATTCTAAAAACGTATCCACCCAAAAGTATGATTTTCAACGTCGACTTTGCGCTCAAACTCAGGATTTACAGATATTTATATGTATCAAATGAATCCTAAAGAATTTGTCAGTTCAACTACCTGACATAGCCGGTCTATCCCTGAAATTTAGATATTTTGGATTAAAAGATGGTTTCATTAATATTTAATTGTGAATAAGATTCAATTTAAAATTGTGATAAATCTATCAAGGCCACGCAAAACTAGCTAAAGTTAGGATATGTCCCGGATAAAAAACATGAAAAATTATTGAACCATATTTACTTTATAAAAACCCAACGAAAAAGTTTAAAATTGAGAAGATACAAAACAGCTACATTTAATTAATGCCACTTAAGATCGAAAGTGAAGGTTCGTTGATTGTAAACCGATGTTACTGAGAGTGTGGACGGTGCCAAAAAGATTTCCATGAATTTTTTTTTAATTTAAAGGAACTGAAAGCGTAATCTCAAGTGACCCTAGATCCATTATAAATGGCAATTCCCGATTTACAACGGTACCCTGAAAAAATTTGTCTGATCAAGTATGAATTAGATATCCATGTTTTTGTTTCTATAAACCGATTATTTTCGCTTGTGGGTTCTCTGTGAAAGTGACTATTGCGTATTTCTTGCTTAATCAATGCATTGGGCGGAGGAATTATCAGAAGCACACACTTTAAATAAAAGACGGTATCTTCCACATCGTTTATCAGATTAAGATTCAGGGGGTATGGTTATAAATCAGGTATTGCCAACCTTGCATGGAGGTTCACTTGAATATATGCTTTAATATATAATATTAGCCGCCAGACACAGATCCTCCGCCAGGATATGTTAATGGATAAAATATATAATATTACCCCGCAGACACAGATCCTCCGCCAGGATATGTTAAGGGATAAAATATATAATATTACCCCGCAGACACAGATCCTCCGCCAGGATATGTTAAGGGATAAAAGGCTTCGCCATCTGACCACCAAACACTTTAAAAAATATAAAATAGTAAAATTATAATTTTTTATGAAAATATTATTTTTTTTGTTATCAATTACCTTTTGAGAAAAGAAAAATGTATCTATCTTTTGAACTAAATTTTCTGTTTTAAAGTCCATTTTCACAGTTATGATTTTTAAAACCGAGCTACATTTACTTTCCGTGGTTCTTGTGATTTCTAAAATCAAAATTTGAGGCAAACCTGTCAAGGGGTTCATGAGTTATGATCAGACATACAAACAGACAAACAGAGATTATATCTTTGTGAATATAAAGATATATTATTTAAAAGATAATAAAATTCGCTCTCGCAAAAAAATCAATAAATAATTTTTAAATAAAAAAATGTATCGCCCTGCATATCTAATATATAGGTTTAAAAGATAATATATGTCCAAAAGTAAACGACAACGAATATGTTTACTTAAATTTTTGTATCATCAGGAGATCTTATAAAACTGTTTTTAAAAAAACTGTTGTCCTAGACATACAAATAAATTACGTCATAATTCATATATATAGAATCAAATAAAAAATACTGTTTAATAAATGTTTAATTCAAACTTTAGGATTTCAAGTTTTAATTTCTTGTCATTTATAACTGTACTTCATAGCTGTACCTGTTCTCAATTCCTGACCTTATATTCTAGCTGTACCTGTACTCATTTCCTGTACTTTTTTCTAGCTCTGTATCTGTAATCTTTTCCTATACTTATATTCTAGCTGTACCTGTACTCATTTCCTGTACTTTTTTTCTAGCTCTGTATCTGTAATCTTTTCCTGTACTTATATTTTAGCTGTACCTGTACTCATTTCCTGTACTTTTTTTCTAGCTCTGTATCTGTAATCTTTTCCTGTACTTATTTTATAGCTGCACCTGTACTATTTTTCCTGTACTTATATTCTAGCTGTACTTGTACTATTTTGCCTGTAATGATATTCTAGCTGTACCTGTAATTTTTTTCCTGTACTTATATTCTAGCTGTAACAACTTACTAATTTCGAGTACTTATATTATTACTGTACCTGTACTCATTTCGAGTACTTATATTATAACTGTAACTGAACTAATTTCGAGTACTTATATTATAACTGTACCTGTACTAATTTCGAGTACTTATATTATAACTGTAACTGAACTAATTTCCAATACTTATATTATAACTGTACCTGTACTAATTTCGAGTACTTATATTATAACTGTACCTGTACTCTTTTTCCTGTGCTTGCACTGACAACATCATCGTCACCAATAAACAAAATAGCCGTACAATCAGCCTGGACAAAATTTGATATTTTTGGCTCACATATTTTAAATTCTACTTACAGGGTATCTGAAGAAATCTTTTACAGTAATTAAATCTTTAATCAACTGTTTGTTTTAAATTTTCAAAATATTTGCATCATTTCCAATTGCTAAACTCCAATTAGAGGTCTGTATTTAAAACTTTGAAAGAAGTTATGACTAGGTTAGAATAATTGTCCATGAATTTAGGCGTTAGATCTGTCAATTTAAAACACTTTAAACTAAATAGAAAGTTGGTTAGTTGAAGTTTAATTGGGTTTATACAAGTTCAGTTATTTGAGTTATCTCATCTATCATTCACAATTCAGTTGGTACATTTCATATCTTTCTTTTTCTATTAGAGAATTTAAAACATCCAATATTGCATTTTTTGTGGATTATGATGAATTCCTGGAAAGTTGTGGTTTTTTGTGATTTCCTATTTATTGTAATTTTGGAATTGAGTCTTTGCCACAAACTCTGATTTTCTAATCACTATATCTTTGGAACCAAATGTTGCATGCCGTAGATATTTCAAACTATGAATTCAGTTAGATCAAGTAATCTGAGTTTGAAATATCAAAGGTTTACAACATCGAGTTCTAAAGAAATTGAGGTTTAAATATTTGATTTAGTTCCAAAGACTCAATTCCTTTCTTTAAGTTTTAAGATTATTCGTAGATGGTACTTTTTATCAAAGGATCACTCTACAGAATTGCGCGGAATATCGTTTCAATCTTAAAATAAAAAAACTTACATTTTCTTTGTTTAATACTACTCCTAAATTACGAAGCTATGTTCTAAAGAACTGAATGAAATTAGATATTTTGATAATAAAATTAGTTTATTTTAATTGTTATATAACACATTAATAAAATTTCTTCCAATTCAAAAAAGGGATATCAAATAGTTTTAAAGTCGGATAATGGAAATAGAAAAATAAAATTTATTTATAATATTTGAAAATCAGCGGAAAATTATTTGTAAAAAATGTTATTTTCTATGTCCCGTGAATTTGAAGTACATTGTTGCATTAAGCTGATCTTTTATGTAATGAAAATACTGCTAAGATTTGATGATAAGATAGCAGAGTCCCGGAAGAAATCATCATCATTGGAGTACTATTGGAGAACCCATGGCCATCTCATCGGAAACCTCCAGTTTTTCATTGGTGACCACAGATTTTCATTGCAGACCCCAAGCTTTTCATTGGAGACCCTAGATTGTCATTGCAGACCTCAAGCTTTTCATCGGAGACCCTAGGATGTCATTGCAGACCCCAAGCTTTTCATCGGAGACCCTAGATTGTCATTGCAGACCTCAAGCTTTTCATCGGAGACCCTAGGATGTCATTGCAGACCCCAAGCTTTTCATCGGAGACCCTAGATTGTCATTGCAGACCCCAAGCTTTTCATCGGAGACCCTAGATTGTCATTGAAGAACCCAGGCTTTTCATCGGAGACCCTAGATTGTCATTGAAGACCCCAAGCTTTTCATCGGAGACCCTAGATTGTCATTGCTGAACCCAAGCTTTTCATCGGAGACCCTAGATTGTCATTGAAGAACCCAGGCTTTTCATTGGAGACCCAAGATTTCAATTAAGAATCCAAGATGTTCATCAAGACCCATAGAAATTTATCAAATATCTTCAGAGTTGCATTGGAGACCGAGTAAGAGTTTGGGACGGGGTCTCAAATGAAGAGCTTGGGCTCCAAATGAATAAATAATAAAATTGAAGTAAACATATAACAAAAAATTTGTCTATACTCTTGATATCTGCAACAAAAAATTATACAATAAAGAAAGCATTTGGAAGAAGTCTGTAAATTAAATCACTAGAAAAAGTCCATCAAAGCTTGGGCTCTCCAATGAAAAGCTTAGACTCTCCAATGAAGAGCTTGGACTCTCCAATGAAAAGCTTGGACTCTCCAATGAAGAGCTTGGGCTCCCCAATGAAAGGTTTTGTCTCTCCAATGAAAATCATTAATAAATAAAGTTTATAATTATCAAAATAAAGTTTTGCCAAATGAATGATATATTTTATATTGTGTGCGCGCATGATCTTTATGTTCATCGTGCATAACTAAAATATTGTTTTATTTATGTGTAGTTCCTGATTCACACTCATTGTTTATGAATTGAAAACTTTGTTCTAAATAAAATTATTTGTTTGTTCTGTTCAATAAAACCGTCCTAACATATATATAGGTCCCTAATGACTGAATTTATATAAAAAAGTAAAAAGAGCAAATATCTTTTCGCTTGGCTAACATGTTTCTCTTCTAAGTTTCTCACACTGATTTAAATTTAAATTTCGAAATAAATATTAATTAGGAACAGGTTCTTGGAAACAATTTGTTTGAAATTATGAACATTTTGTTCGAAATTATGAAAATTTCTTTTGATATTATGAACAGTTTTTCAAAATTATGATTAGTTTGTTCAAAACTATGACAGTGTGTTCGAAATTATGAACAGTTTGTTCGAAATTATAAACAGTTTGTTCAAAACTATGAACAGTTTGTTAAAAACTATGAACAGTCTGTTTAAATTATGAACAGTGTGTTCGAAATTATAAACATTTTGTTCGAAACTCTAAACAGTTTTTTTCGAAATCATGAACGTTTGTTCGAAATTATAAACAGTTTGTTTAAAATTATGAATCGTTTGTTCAAAATTATGAACAGTATATTCGAAATTATGAACAGTTTGTTCGAAATTATAAACATTTTGTTCAAAATTATGAACAGTTTTATCAAAACTATGAACAGTTTGTTCAAAAATTATGAACAGTATGTTCAAAATTATTAATAGTTTGTTTGAAATTATGAACATTTTGTCTGAAATTATGAACAGTTTGTTCAGAATTATAAAAAACATTTCGTTTATAATTCTGAAATTTCTTTTCACAGTGTAGAAAATGCAGTGTATAGTGTTTTGTATTTTGTAAATATATTTCATTTTATTTTTTTGTTATTCTGCATAACTCTTCATAAATGGAAATAAAATGCAAAAATCTCGCAAAACTTAATAATCAAAGATTGTTTTGTTTACTATAAAAAGAAATTTATTTTAGTTCCGAGTACCCTTAACAATGCACAATGGTACACTATTAACTTTTACCAATTATACGATGGTTCAGACATCTTGTCAGAAATTTTCTGGAATTTATCAAAAATATTTTTCAAAAAATCTCAGAAATTTCGTAGAATTCCTTAGGAATTTCCGGGGAATCAGTCACAAGAACCTGTTTATTTAGAACTCTTAAATTCCGGGAAATTCCTTATTTTTGTTACCTGAGTTATATCCCCAACGTGACTTAAAGCAAAAATCGATGCTAATTTTGTAAATTACTTTTTAGAAATAAGTTCTTAATGCTAAAATGTACCAAAGAGTTACAGAAAAGCATAAGTAAGTTAGAGCGGTAGAATCAAAGGCCAAGACGTTGCGACACTTCAAAGTCGACCCTGTCTTAAATATGATGAAACTTTTTACAAGCAGACTGAATCTGCGTCCTTGCACGCATGTAAATATCAAACCATGATTTATTGTAGCAAAAATCGTGGAAACATGATATTCTGTAAAACTGCAGTTCGTAGTTTGTGGAATGGGTTTTCGTCGAGGAAAGGTACTAGAAAATATCTCAATCCTTGGCTCAAGTACTTTTTTGGGGTACAAATCTTGATCTGTTTTTTCGAGGTGGGTTGAAGGGTTATTTTCCATCAATTAGTCTTATAGGATCTAAACATTTTTGGATTTTTAGCCATCTTCTATCTGATTTTGTTGGTTAATTTTTAATTTTACCATCGATTGTGTGTGTTTTTTTTATTATAACACCCTTTATATATGTCTATTGTCTACTTTGTTTAGGAAATATTCCCTTGATATTTCCTTGATCAATGAAGAATGTGCTGACTATTATTTTGTACACTGTCATTTAAATTTGTCTGACTACTGCAGTGTTTACCGTGTAATGATGAACAATACTTAATCAGTAGTATCTAGAAGTTCCATCGAACAAAAACTTTCACTAATAAAGGCAAAATTTTCGCAATTTTAGATTATTTCAAAAAAAAAATTTCTCTCAAAACAAATTAACGCCAAATTTTGCAACAACAAAAAAAACGAAAATGTCAGCATTTCGCTGAAAACCCATATCAATATCAAAACATTGTAATTGTTGTGGATAGAGATTTTTAATTTTTTGTTTTATAATATTAGAATTTTTCTATGCGGTACGCAAATCGAGTCCCAGGGGTCACTTTTAATTACACAACAGTCCTTGTCACGTCAAACTGATTAATCACGTCTTTTTTCTCCTCCTTGTGCGTAAAATCGAATTTAGAGGAGCTAAGAAGTCACAAAGTCGCACCAGTAATTTGGAGACCTTCTTCCTCTTCCCAGTTTACATTAGCTGTAACCAAAGAGAATAGAATATATATTAGAGGGGAATTTAAAGAATCTCTTGGTAGGAATTTTTTCAGTCCCTTTCAGCCTGAAAGGGAGTTTCAAAGTGTACAAATCATGTAAATGTTCACAAATTATATGCAGCAGAGTACATTAGTACAGTATGTTCCCTAGACATTCAATTTTGGTATTTTTTAAAGCTGTTAAATAAACTTTATAATGAATAAGGTGAATAAAAAACATCATTTGATTTATAGTTATAACGGAAAATCATCGTTTGTAAAGTGAAAGAGTCTATGTGAAATGATCATTGGTCAATTATGAAACCAGCCTATTTCATAATTTGGTTTTCTTTTAAGATTAATTTTAGATTTTTTATAAAATGATATTCCGGGGCCCAGAAGGTTATAAAGCATATGTGAAGTACTCCTGCAGTATGGAAACAGTACAACAAAATGGCCGTTTTACACTTTTTTCTAGTAAATTCCTCTCTAATATATATTCTATTCTCTATGGCTGTAACGCCTAAAAGTTTAAAAAGGCGAAATATTATGGCTCAAAATCCAATTGTAAATGGTTTTATTTGATAATTTAATAATGTTAGAATTGTACAATTTGTTGTTTCAAGTTTTGTTTAAGATCTTGCCAATTTATCAACTTAAAGTTAGAGAAACAAGAAATGGAGAAAGTTGTTCAGAATAATTTCTCATTGTAATGTTTTCATGAATTTTTCATTTTTCCCTAAACAGAATCATAATAACACTAAACTGAGTAGCAATAAATAAATTGAAAATTTTCGAGATATGATAAATCTGCTCTGGAAATTTAAAAAATGGTCTTGGGAAAAATAAATATTATATTTTTGATGCACTGAAAAATTATCAACATGTGATGCATCTTTTATAAAGTAGTAATCTATGTTTGTTTCTTAAGATGACCGATCATAATTCATAAACCGTTTGTCCGATTTACCTCAAATTTTAATCAGGAAACTCAGTAGAACATTGAAAATGTTCTTAGCTTAATTTAAAGTTCTTTGTTGAGTGGGTTAACTTCTAAAGAGGAAAGGCAAAGCTAGTAAAAAGCCAAGATTGATTGGAATAACAAAGCATGGTTCCACACAAACAATATTACATTATAACGATACAAACGATTAGTGTTGGACCAACTAAAGCTAATCTAAATACACTTGATATTTGCCTGGGGCAAACATATTTCCATTCGACTCTTCTGATCAGATACCTTGTGCTGACCCTTTGTTAACGATCTTTAACAATGCATCTTTGTTAACGATCTTTAACAATGCATCTTTGTTAACGATCCTTAACAAAGAGAGAAGAAGAGAGGAAACCGCCCTGAAGGTCATCAGTACTTATCATTGAGCAGTTTTAAAGAAAATATCAAGAAGTTTTAGCTCCCCCACAACTTTTTACCTTCATATAAGACAACATTGGATAAAGTTGCATGTAATTTTTTTTCAAACATGATCATTTTTCAAAAACGACAGTTTGTATAAAGTTCGTCCTTTGTTAACGATCGTTAACAACAACCCTTCATTATCGGGCGCTAACAACGACCCTTTGTTTACGATCGTTAAAATATTTATCAATGGAAAAAAAATTCAAAAACAATAGTTTTCTAAAACAATCCTTTAAAAACTATCGTTGATTTTTTTTTTATAAAAACAATCGTTATCATAAACGTTTTTTTATTCGTTTTCTAAAATTTCAAACGAGTGGGACATTTTTAACGATCGTTTTCAAAAACGAATAACAACCCTAACTGTACGATACTGTATACACATTGGAGAACTCTTGAGCCCGTTCTCTCCATAATAATGTTTAAACAGTGGCCGTGTTGTTCACGTACTTTGGGGGACGATAGTTTGGCCGCTAGGTGTCTCACGCAAAATTCTTATCTGATAGATAGATAGTTCTTACGAGAGACATCTAGCTGTTTATTGGGACATCCTATACATTGTACAAGGTGACTACAGAGCCCGTTCTCTCCATAATAATGTTTAAACAGTGTCCGTGTTGTTCACGTACTCTGGGGGACGATAGTTTGGCCGCTAGGTGTCTCACGCAAAATTCTTATCTGATAGATAGATAGTTCTTACGAGAGACATCTAGCGGCCAAACTATCGTCCCCCAAAGTACGTGAACTACACGGCCACTGTTTAAACATTATTATGGAGAGAACGGGCTTTGGTTGGGTTCACACTGGACAAATTCGAAATTATAATCAATTAGAATTCTGTTATTCATAGAGAAAGAGTTTACCTGTGACTTTGTGACCTAGTCACTTCCCTAGATTAATTTCTATCTAAAAAAATGAAGTTGTTTGATTTTTAAATATTTTTTTTTGTCAAGAGCTCCTCTACTTCTTCTCTTTTTTTTAAGCAACTGGGGAGCTTTTAGGAAAACAGCTACAGCTATAGCAGTTCTCCAGACGCAGAACATTAATCAATGGATCTACCCCCTGTAATATTGATAATCTTTTTTAATGTTTCTGCGTAAATAAATAATATTTGATTTGATTTGATTTGGTTACTGTTGCTAAAGTTTTAAAAAATCTATAAAAAAAACCTGTAATAGCATCTTGGACGTGCTGTCATAAAAAAACCTGGAAAACCATCAAAATCAAAATCTATTTTTTTTTCTTTAAATGTCAGATCATAACTCATGAACCCTTTTACCGATTTATTGTATAATGTTACAAAAAAAACATGGAAACATAACAATGATTCCTATTTTTAGAAAAATCTATTTTTAAAGAAGGAGAGAGAGAATATATTTAATTTGAAAGATTTGAATCTGTAACAAGAACATCCGGTTAATTTCCGCACAATGTTCTCCTCAAGGGGCAAGAAAACGAAAACATATTTTTAGTCAAAGAAAATATATAAATATATAAAATATAGAAATAATAGGATTCCATGGCGACACCCATCTTCGATTTTAACTTTTTATTACAGCTCATTTATCGATTTTTATTTCAATTCTAAACATCCATAAATGTGAGGTCCCACAAAAAATGTGGGCTCAATCGGTTCAGCCGTTTTTAGCGGTTACAAACAAACAGACACGAAAAGTAAATATATAGAAGAAAATTGCAATGGCTAGCTACAAAAAAGTGAAACTATCAGATTATATTTCATAATATATTTTTTGGCGCCATTATACCTTGCTGTAAACTGGTTTTCAATAACTAGGAAAACTGGGCCGAAAGTTCTGTTAGACATTGTTGCACTTCAATTCAATTTTCCCGATCAATTAATTAATTAGTTTGATAAATAACTTTTCTGCCAATTTTTAATTCATTTGAGTTTAAAAGTTGCATGATCCGAACCAGTACAAGAATACCGTACCAGCCCGTATAGTGTAGTTTTATGTGGTTTAATGCAACAGAAAAAGGCGGGCTGAACTATATACACTATAATTCAGTCCGCCTAATTAGGTTGCTTAAAACGCATTGGGTCACCCACATACTGGACACACTAGATGGGTTGGGTCACCCACATACTGGACACACTAGACGTGTTGGGTCACCCACATACTGGACGCATTAGACGGATTGGGTCACCCGCATACTGGACACACTAGTCGTGTTGGGTCACCCACATACTGAACACACTAGACAAGTTGGGTCACCCAGATACTGAACACTCTCAACGGATTGGGTCACCCACTTACTGGACACACTAGATGGGTTGGGTCACCCACATACTGAACACACTAGACGGGTTGGGTCACCCACATACTGGACACACTAGACGTTCGATTGGGTGTCAACCATTTACCGGACACACTAGACAGGTTAGGTAACCCACATACTGGACACACTATAGATGGGTTGGGTCACCCACGTACCGAACACACTAGACGGGTTGGGTCACCCACGTACTGAACACACTAGACGGTAAAGACTAGACCTACATCTTTTTACCGGTTCGGATCATGACATTTTTGAACAAATGTGTTAATCTGTTAATTAATGTTCCCTGAAATTAAAAACCCTGTTCGAACATGTGTTCAACAGGATTAGGAAATAATTTTCACATCAAAAGATTGGTGTAATCAGAAAATTAATTTTATATATATATACATCATTTTTGCTTGTCTGTCTGTTCATGGTGTCTTTTTGTGTTTGCTTTTATCCAATAAACATTTAGACTACTGAACCCAAGAAATATATAGACCAGGAACCGCCATATCTGCTGCGTCAAATCTGCGTACTGCAGTGGGGGGGTCTGAACTGATCAGTTTAGAATGCCCTTTGTCTGATAAACGACTATATAATGGGAGTTACGAGATCGCAAAATTATACCTAGTAATCCCGCCCGTAAAAGATGTTTTTTGTTGTGGAGATTTGGAAAATGTTCTAAAAAACACAAATTTTGCAAACAGTCCCTGATTTCTTTCAAATATTGATCTTGTTACACCCCTGTATAGACGAAGGGATTGTATAAATGAAGATGAAATCTAGATTTTCATCATTCACTCTGCAGAATGGTTCCACATTCTACTATTCTACAGGTAGAGAAGACACAAAGGATCAGATTTCAAAGACAAAGGAGTTGATTCTTTGCCGCAAACTCTGCTTTTCTAATCCCTTTATAATTGCAAACCATTATCGTAGACCTTATCTTAGACCTGAGATATTTTATTACTATGAATTCTATTAGATCAAATAATCTTAGTTTGAAATATCAAAGGTTTGCAAAGTTGCAACGATATATATAGATTATAAAAATTAGAGTTCGTGGCAAAGACTTAAATCCTTTTAAAGTAAGAATATTTATTGTTTTTTTTTTAAATATTGGCTATCTCCGGCAAAACATTAACTTTTTTCACCAATTGGTTTTAGTTCTAGAACTTCTTGTTAAAGTGACATTCTAAATAATTTTACCTGGCACAAGTTTCAACTCCCAAAAAAAAACTTTTTGTTGAGTATTTGGGCACACTCTGTTAAATTTAGTTGGTTGGATATTATATTATTCTCCCTTCTCCCATTCTTTTAATTGTCTTGTGTTGCTATAGTGGACCCAGAACAATAGTATTGTTAATATATTCATGGTAAAGGGATTATATTCCACTTTTACTATAGTGGACCCAGTACAATGGTATTGTTAATATATTCATGATAAAGGGATTATATTCCACTTTTACTATAGTGGACCCAGTACAATAGTATTGTTAATATATTCATTATAAAGGGATTATATTCCACTTATACTATAGTGGACCCAGAACAATAGTATTGTTATTCATGATAAAGGGATTATATTCCACTTTAACTATAGTGGACCCAGAACAATAGTATTGTTAATATATTCATGATAAAGGGATTATATTCCACTTATACTATAGTGGACCCAGTACAATAGTATTGTTAATATATTTATGATAAAGGGATTATATTCCACTTTTACTATAGTGGACCCACTACAATAGTATTGTTAATATATTCATGAAAAAGGGATTATATTCCACTTTAACTATAGTGGACCCAGTACAATAGTATTGTTAATATATTCATTATAAAGGGATTATATTCCACTTTAACTATAGTGGACCCAGAACAATAGTATTGCTAATATATTCATTATAAAGGGATTATATTCCACTTTAACTATAGTGGACCCAGAACAATAGTATTGCTAATATATTCATTATAAAGGGATTATATTCTACTTTTACTAAAAATAAACCATGTCATGTATTTTAATTGAATTAATATAAGGGAATCTAAAAAGACTGATCCGTTAAAAATAAGAGAGTAAAATATTAAAAATAAAATAATTATTTTTTCACAAAACGTGTTTTTATTTCAAACTGTTACTTTGTAATTTTTCATGAAATAATCGACCTTTAATTTATGCGCTTAAAAGGCAATTTTTGCAAAAAAAGAAGGACTTGCAAAATTTGACAGGCCCTTTTACCATAAAATATCATTCTATTAATTTCATTCATGCAGATTGCTATGGTTTTATTTCATTTCTATATTAAAGTGTTAAAACTGTAACTAAGAACTATGCTAACACTAAAATCAAAGATAAACTGTTAAAACTTAAAATAAAAAATGTGTGGGGAAAAAAGTCAAAACCCTTTTCCTTTTTTATAAAACTATTACTATTGCACTGTATATGATGATCAAAGTTGTATAATTTGGTTTGTTACCCTCGTTGCGGTCCAATGTACGAAAATGTCGTCTCCTAAGCATGGGTAGATAAAATCCGTATTTCGGAAAACCCAAAAAATCAGATGTAGGAATCAGAGTCAAATCTCACAGATGCGCTGGTACCAATGGTTGAAGAGTTTCTAGTCTTTATTCTTCTGTACACCGAAAAATACAATATTTTAGAAATATCAAATGCTAAATACATTTTATAATGAAATACAAAATAAACATTAAATTTTTCATACCAAATACGCTCTGGTGAGTCAAAAGCTCCTAGATTCTACAAAGTTCCGATACAACTAACTTTACTATGGTCATCCGTTTAACATGATTAACTTGATGACTAGGAGTATGCTCCTTGTTTACAACACAAACCGGAATATTTTAATACAGAATACAAAAGGGATGTTGCAACTTAAATTTAGAATAAATGCTATCCATCATCCTGCAGATGTGATTCTCACTCAACATCGTATATGACGTCACTAATTATAGAGGCAAGAGGAATGTCATATGCTGATTCTATCCATCTATGCTCCATACATTGGAGCGCAGATAGAGTAAGCAACCTTATTATACAACCTTGATGAAGATGTTTATGAATATTTAGATGTTTAAACTGTTTTGCTTCCTGGTTATCATCTCTTCATCAAACTCATTGAATTGGGAAACTAATGAGGACGAAGATTCTGCAAAAACAAGGTGAATTCATCATCTTATTTAAACATATGTTTTACTAGCTGAAATACCCGTGAAAAAATTCGAATTTTGAAAAAAAAGTTTTAATTTTGAGAAACAATTTTTTTTTAGCCGATGATACCCCCAGGGTACCCACAAAAAAATGCTTTATTATATAAAAAGTAGAAATCTATTTTTGTTTGGATGTCAAGACTCATAAAGTCCTTAAATGATTTGCCTAAAATTTGTAATGGAAAACTCGATAGAATCACCGGAATGTTCTAAGCTTGGTTTGAAAATTACAAGTTAAGCGGGTCGAGTTTTGTATGAGAAACCCCCTACACAAACTAGACAATAATGAAGAAGGTAAAAGAATTGAGTCTTTGCCATAAACTCTGTTACGCGACTAGGCGTTTTTCCTAAAGACCTAATGAAAGCTATATAAGTACCGTGCGGTATTTCTCAGGATTGGATTGTAAGACTTCCTCTTCCGATCGCTCTCCATAATAAAAGATAAACTTACTGCATCTAAAACTAGTTTTTCCGACACTTTTCTGTACAGATATTCAGGGTGACCTCAGAAATTCACAGGGGCGCACCATAGACTTTACTTACGCAGCATGGCTCGCGTAACACTGGCCAACCAACGAGAAAAGAAAAAAGTTCTATCTGCACCCCACAACTGGAAATCCTGATCTCTTAAATAACCTGAAAAAAAAACTTCACTGTAATTCACTGAGATCATTATAGTTCGAATCCATCAACTCCCTCAGTCTAGAACAATCGATCCTCCCAAGGGACCTCTAAATCCAGATCCAAGTCATCAGGAAATGCAACTCTAGGAACTCCTTCGATCAATTCATCATAGGTAAGAGGTCGCTCCACCACTCTCCTTGAGAACCTCAAGGCTGCACTCTGCCTCCAGGGTGACGGACCCTTCTCCTCCTTCTCTCCCTCATCCTCCAGAAACACTTCATCCTCCTCATCTACCATCACCACCTCCTCAAAGCCATCCTTCTGCTGAGGCCTGGAGACACTCTCTCCGAACCCATTCCTAGCTCCGGATGAACCAGGAGAAGGCTGGGACTGAGAGACACCTACCGGCTCCTCAGCAGTAGAACCAGCTGCATTCTCCTTCAGACTCCTCATCCTCATCCTCATCAGCTTACCAGATCTCGGATTCTTTTCCCTCTTCACTCCAGACCTCTTCTTAGGAGTACCCAAAGCATGGATCTCATCCTTCCATCTGGTTCTCTCTTCATACTCCCCGCGAAAGGATAACTTGTTCAACCAAACCATCCTCTTCCTCCTCATCCGAGTCTCAGCTCCCTCCTTCACTGCCTGGTGAAATTCTACTCCTTCCAGGGACATCCGGATGAAATCCAAGAACAAATCAGCTGCAGTCTTCTGGTTGCATTTTAGAAACCTGCATAGAACATCAGGGTCTGGAAACACATCCCTTAACAAGAGACCTGACAGGACACTGTAAGATACAAATCCAAACATAATGTCTCCTAACGCATAACATCTGAGGGATTCCGGAATCTGCTGCCATCTAACACCCCAGTAGTCATCACTAGTCAACACATTCTTGTTGAACAGTGTTCCAAGCACCTGAACCCCGATGGCCTTAGGATACTGGGCAGGGATCAACATCCTCATCCTGGGATCAAACTTCTTGCTCCTCTCCTGGCTCAATCTCTCCTTCACACACTTCCTCAGATCATCCGTCTCTGTGTACAAGTTGCAGAAACTGAGGTTTGAACTCTAAGTTTCATCAGGTAGGAATACAAAACAAGAGATTTCTTCAGACCAGAAAATTTCTTCAAACCAGGAAATCTCCTCAATATAGAAAACTTCATACCAATTATAGGACGAGAGACTAGTTCTTTAACACCACTCAGATCAGGGAATTTCTCCAGGTACAAGTACAACACAGGAGATCTCATCAGACCAGGAGATTTTCTCAATCTAGAAAACTTCATACCAATTATAGGTCGAGAGACTAGTTCTTTAACTCCACTCAGATCAGAGAATTTCTCCAGGTACAAGTACAACACAGGAGATCTCAGAACAGGAGAACTCAGAACAGGAGATCTCAGAACAGGAGATCTCATCAGGGGAGAAGTACATGTAGAATCAGCTTTCAGAACAAGAGATCTAATCAGACCAAGAGATCTCAGACCTGGAGATCTCATCAGACCAGGAGATCTATTTAAACCAGAAGATCTCATCAGATCAGGAGATCTCATCAGATCAGGAGATCTCATCAGATCAGGAGAACTCATCAGATCAGGAGGTCTCAAAATAGGAGCTCTCAGAACAGGATATCTCATCAGCCCAGAAGATCTCAGAACAGGAGATCTCATCAGGCCAGGAGACCTTACCAGACCAGGAGATCTCATCAGACTAGGAAATCTCTTTAAACCTGGAGATCTTAGAACAGGAGATCTCAGAACAAAAGACCTCATCAGACCAGGAGATCTCTGGCCAGGATCAATTAGTAGCTCTCCAGCTACACCCCTGCCCGCAAGAAACACCGAAACCAAAAAATATACTGATATATCACCACTATCATTACCAGGATATTCTCCCTCCAGTTCAGGTTCAATAATCGGAGCTGAACACTTCCCAGGTTCAGGATTCCTCATCATCTCACGAATACTCATTACCTCAGCACTACTTATCAGCTCAGGATTACCATTTCTCTCAGGATCGTCATTCTTCTTAAAATTACTGTTACTCCTTTTTAAATCCTCAGTCCGTCTAAAATAATTAGCTTTCTTAAAACTATCAGCCTTATCCAAGCCATCATCGTTACTGAAATCTTCATTCCTCTTACCATCATCATTCTTCTTAAAATTTTCAACCTCGTCAATCTTGTTTAAAAACTCTTTCTGGTTAGGTTTAGCTCTCCAATTTCGTGATGCAGGGTCCATTAGTAGCTCTGCTACCCCCCTGCATGTTTTAGCCACAGTAGCGGAAAATGTATCAGTTTCAGTACTCTTCGTCCAATCAAGGCCTCCATCATTCCTAAACTTTGCAATTGGTACTCTTGCTTTAAAGACTCCATGGTCATCCTTGCTCGTGTTTCTATGCAGGGCTGTGCTGAGATCACGGTTTGGAGAATTACACTCCACCGCGTTTACAACCACATTCTCTGAATAAATACCTTGTTTTGCCTTCCCCTCATCCAGGGCTGTGATAGATTTGTGACCTGGAGAATTACACTCCCCTGCAAATCCATCTACACTCCCTGGTTCCATCTGCTCTTTAATAAGTTGTTGAAAGGATCTCCATGTCTCTAGCTCCATGTGCAATTTACATACATTTCCTTGGGATTCTAGAATTGAACTTAATCTCTGATGATTATCCAGGCATGATTCAAAATCGTCTTCCACCTCTCCATTACAGTCCAAGATATCATCCTCATTTATGGGATGAGGATTTACTGTCAGACCCAACTTCTCCTTTGTTCCTATGGCATAGCATCGTTGTTCCATCTCCGCATCCATCTCCTCCAACATTCTCTCTCTTATCAAAAACACTGCATTTGACATTTTAGCATGTTTTCCATCATTTCCTTTAGTGAAGGATTTATGAGGTCCGGCAAAAATCAACCTTGAGCCATAAATATCCTTGAAAGGACTTAGATACACAGCTACCCAGGATGGTAAGACCTTGATCAACACAGGATCCAGTTTAGTATTCTTTATTCCCAGCAACAGGTGAACTTTAGAACCTCCTACCTTTTCTGGGAGTGCATGAACCTTCTCTTCATCCTCAGCCTGGTCCAGATATTCCTGACAAATCTCTGTTAGATCATAAGTTCCAAATCCTCCCGTAACATCATCCATACCTACGCAGACCACTTCGTGATATTCTCCCTTTTCTCCAGGTCCTAAATTGAACCTAAAGGTTCCATGGTTTGATCTAACCTTACTCCCTCCGACCACAGTGAGATTGGTAGGATCATTTGAAACCTTCTGCAAACCTTCTTTTTCTGCCAGTGACCCATCAATGATGTGGATATTTGCTCCCCGGTCAAAAAACACGAGCCCCTCCGAACTTCCTATCTTGATAGTCTGCATCAAATAGCAGGAATGTTCTGATACTTCATGTATAATCCTCTCTGGAGATACAGTGTTAATCCTTCCCGTCTCTGAGTCTATCGATGGAGCAGGTTCGCCTGTTCACACACACATCCTTGGGGGCTAGACATGAGTAGCAAATCCTTCCCTTCTCCATCTTATTCCATCTATCTCCGGGGCTCAAAGAAAAAAATTCTGCACAGGTACTCATTTCATGCTGATGGTTTGATAGTGGACATGGAAACTTTAAGCCGGCCCGGTACCATTTATTATTAGTGAATTTTGTTGCAAAAACTGCGTTGTTCATCTCTCCCTCCAACCTACCAGCTTCAACTTCCTCCACTTTATGAGCTGACTTCGCCTTGGTTTTGGGAGATCTTGGTGATCTTGTACCTATAGGAGATCTGGTTCCGTTGCTACGCTCTGACTCTCTCGAACCTTCGCTTTTATTCCTCTCTATGATGCACAAATTCTTGAAAACTCTATACGCAGCCTCTCCTACAGGATTCTTGTAATCCAAGCCGGCCCTGGTCATCTCTGTAATCCAATCAGCATATGCACCATTAGGTAAAACCAGGGAAAGACTGCTCAGAGTTGCTCATGAGTATACACAGTTCTCTAGTTCTTGTTTGTTGATTTCTCCGACCTTGGACAATCTCTCCATCCTCTGTAATGTACCAGATATACCAGCATAGAAGGAAAATCTCTGAGTACTATTGTTTGGATTAGGCTTCACTCTCCTACTAAGATCATTTACAATATCGCTGATAATTCTCGACACACCACCGTAGTTTGCAATCAACCATCTCTTCATCTCAGGGTAGGAGTCCGACATATTTATCAACTTGTTCTTTATCTCCTCCGACAAATGTTTGTTGTACATCCGGTTGGCCTTCTGCCTTGAGTTCCCCCAACCCAAGTACGCTATTTCAGCAGCTTTCAGAAACTCATAAATTGTCATCGTTGCATTATCTGAGAAGATCCCGACATCCGCTGTATCACCCTTGGAAGTGTTGATACTGTGCACTTCTGCTGTATTATACATCTCTTCCACCTTCAAACACCAGTTCTCTGCATAATCCAGAAATTCATTAACTTCATCACAATACTCATAACTCACTCCGGGAAATTTCACATACTTCTGCAAGGACTTCTGTATGTTCCCTACTGCCGAATGTACAGCTGGTACATCAACAGTTTTGTACTTCTTCACCAGAGATATATCCACAGGGCTCATCCCTAGGTCTGCAACTACAATCTGTTTTAGTTGTTTCCTGGCCCGCTCAATACTTTTCCTCACAAGATCTCTCTCTCTGGTATGGGACTCAAAGGATCTGGAGTCCTTCTCCTGTACTCGGGGTTCATACAGCGTGTGTTGCATAGAATTATTCACCATTTGATCAGACAAATCCACTACTAATCCTCTCAATCCCTCTGTTACATGCCTGCTGGAGTCCAAAGAATCTCTGATCTCATCAAGCTCCTCTCTCATCCTGTTCACAGCTAGACCCGGAGAACTATCAGCAATTACCTCTTGAATAGAGTTAACAAGCTCCGCAGGAACGTCTGTATGCACTTGAGCGGACATATGCACAAACCATTCCTGGATCATCTCCACCTTCTCGTCCAACTTAGCATCCAATCTGTTTACACTAGCCTCCAATCTATCAAACCTCTGATCCTCCAGGTCCAGTCGTTCCCAAATCTTGGAGTTACTAGTTTCCAGGATCCCAATCTTATCTTGTAATTCCAGATACATAGCTTCTGCTCCATGTACTGTTGTAGATAACTTCCTCATCCCTTTGATAAGATTGTTAACCTTCTCTTCAACAATACTCTGGCGTTGTTTCATCAGTTTTGCCCACGGATCTTTCTGATTATCAGCATTTATTCCATCTGCAGACAGCCTTGAGATTACTTGTTCAAGAGATCCGTTCAGGTCCAAATCTAACGCTCTCCGGGTTCTTACTCCCTCAGGTTGCAAAACTCTGGGGGTGTTTAGGCTGGGTTGGACGGAATCTGATTGGACAAATTCTATCCCCCCCACTCCTGCACTTATAGAATGGACACCATCAGGTTGCAAATCATCATCTACTCTCAGGTTGGGAGGAACGGTTTCTGGTTGAACAGGGTTTGTAGCTCCCACTCCTTCATCAGTATTCCTCCTAGATCCCCTCACTCCGATTTGTAGTGTTGCAAGACTGTAAGTCCTGTATCAGGTTTAGCCTAGTAGATCCGAGTCCTGATGCCACAGATCTCGATCCTACCATTGCTCTGTTACTCCTGGACTCACTCAGAGCTTCTCCTCCCCTGTAAATGGGTGCAGATACAACACTGTACGGTGACAATCTCTCTATAGGCTCCTCGTTGTGGAACACATAATTCAGATCACAACTTCTCATCATTATCTCCTGACTTCTTTCACCACCAGACTCCCGGACTGGTACACGTTCATTCTGCTGGGGGTGTATCCCTGAGTAATCCTTGGATATTTGCCGGGCTCTCTTCCGGATTCCATTCAATCTATCCTTAAGATTTCCCAATTCTCTCACTAACACTAAATCCCCTTTTGTTACTAAAACTTCTGAGATTTTCAGCTCAATATTCCCCAAAAATGTTCTATGGTTAGCCTCAATAACATTCATCATCTGTGGAATAGAGCATGCCAATTCCCCCCACTTAATTATCTCATCTCTAAGTTGGGAAAAATCATCTCTCAGTTTTGCATCAATAGCGTTTGAAGTTGCCCGCGACCTAGTACGGATCCTGGATTCAAACCACGTCCCCCTGCTACTCTCAAGGTTGTCATCAATAAACCCCGTAACATTAATTTGAGGTGTAGACGCATATCTATTGGAATCAGTATTATCAAATTGGTTAAATCGTGCGGCTTCAGGCAAATTTAAGGTACTGCTCAGTCTATCCCCCTCCCCCTCTGATGTAGACCTTCTCCTCCCTGCGCCCCGCATAGCAAATTAGGAAATGAGCTCAAATAAGTTCACCACACTTAAAAATGTTTCCCCATAAATTTCCAATCTGGCATTTATAGAAGGTTAAGTAGGTTAAATTAAGCCCAAATCCATCAATTTATCGCCCTATCATATCCTACTCAGAGAAAATCAAGAAGATATATAGGGATTATCAAGTTAATCTCAAAGAATGGAGTTATCCCACTCAGTCACTTGACATATTTTTCCGAACTTGCAAACATACCAAGTATGAGAGATAGCTCAATAAATTAGACTTAATCAATTATTATCCTTAGTATGATCAACAAACAATCAGGATTTATCAATTGATCTCAAGTCAGAGTTATTCTCCCCACTCACTCAGTATATTTTTCCTATCTGGCAAATACACTAAAGGTGAGGGAATAGCTCAATAAATTATACTTCTTAACTTAAGTCCAGTGTTCGTCCCTTTAAGATATTGATCAAGAGGGTACTGATTGTGGATCATAAATCTCAGATAAATTGCTTTCATTCAATCATCCAGACATGAACATTTCATTCTCAGTGTATAAGGGAAAATAAATCTCTTAGCATCTCATAATAACCCTTCCCGATATGGATCAGGTGGGTACAAAAAAAGGGATTAAAAGATTTTATAAAATCCAATATCATAACGTAGATTTAATTCACTCGGTCCTTCACTATATTTTTCCAATTTGGCCAATATACTGACAACGAGAAAAAAAAATCCAGCGTATAGACTCAACTAAGCACCCCGTCTCAATTTACTAGATACAGATCTAATAAATGATAAGAGTTAAGATTATTAAAGGATCTCAGGTTAATAAAGCTTCCTTGTAAGCTTATTCCTACGTCAGTCCGTATATTTTCCAATTCAGGCAATATAGTGGCAACGAGAAATTTGCTTGAAATTTTGCTCAATCTTCAGACTTAATTAATTAAACAGTACCCTACAAGGTTGCGATTGAATGTTACACAACTAGGCGTTTTTCCTAAAGACCTAATGAAAGCTATATAAGTACCCTGCGGTATTTCTCAGGATTGGATTGTAAGACTTCCTCTTCCGATCGCTCTCCATAATAAAAGATAAACAGGATGAGTTCTGATTCTTTATTCACCAAGACTTCAATCTAGCAAAAATAAAACTAGATATACCACAGAAAAAGCTTTGAATTCATAAACCATACAACACAAATAAATTAATTCAAGCATTAAAAAACTGTGGATCGGAACCAACTATACATTTTAAATCATCAAATCCATGAAAAACACAAAATCTAAGGTATTTATATATATAAAAGAATATTACCGCAGTGATCCTAGAATTATAAGCACAGTTTACATTATCGATACACTTAAACGGTTTATAACTGAATAATATGAATAAAATCTGTCTGCTTGCAGGCGAGAATTCCGCGCATGCGTAGACGAGCCGTATACTGCATCTAAAACTAGTTTTTCCGACACTTTTCTGTACAGATATTCAGGGTGACCTCAGAAATTCACAGGGGCGCACCATAGACTTTACTTACACAGCATGGCTCGCATAACAAACTCAAATATTTTAATCCCAATTTTTTTGCAACCTGATAGTGTATACCTTTGGTATTTAAAACTTAGAATTCAGATCTAACAGAATTCATGGTTTGAAATATCTAAGATCTCCGACGTTATGTTGCAAAGATATAGAGATTAGACTAGAGTTTGTGACAAAGACTCAATTCCTTAATGCGACATCACTGGTATGACTTTGTGACATTGTAAAGATTAATTAAACGGATTTGTTTCTCATCAGGAATCTCCATCCTGCAGATAAGTTTGGAAAAGAACATTATTATTCTTCTTCTTCTCCTCCTTACTCCTCTTCCTCTCCTACGTTCCAATCATCTCTCCTTGACAACTACAGAAAACTTTGGATTCAAACATTACTAGGTACATTTAATATTTGGTGTTAATGATGAGTAAATAAAGGAGCTAGGTAAGTTGCACATTTTTTTCTGAAAATATATACAACTGAGCTGAAAACTTTAGAATGGTGAATATCAAGATTAATGCTGAAACTCCTGGTTTTACTAAATTAAACCCAAGATTATTTTAAAACGAATTCGATATCAAAGAAAGATGTTAAAAATTTACGTGTCATGTTATGATGGACTCTTTAACTTTTTCAAACCCGGTTTTGCTTTCTTGTGTTGATGGTGTCATATCAATTGAACTAAACATCGATTGAACAAACATAATTTTTGGATTAATGTTTATTAAGACTAACGTTCAAGATGACAATAGTCCTAAAATATGTTTTCAATAATTTCCTATTAATATGATTAAATTTATATTTGTTTAAATGCTCTTTAGAGCTTGTGAACAGCTGACTTTAATTGTGTGTACGTTAGATAATCAGTGATCGTGATTAAGGATATCTCATTCTAAAGTTTTCAGCTCAGTTTATACGATGCAATAACCATTAAAATAAAAATACACAAGAAAATAAACAAAACAAAAACTTTGATATCATGATACAGTGGTCAATCAATACAATATAATGAAAAGGACTTTTCCAAACTTTCAAACAGCACCAGATACACATAAACCATGGATACAAAAGATTCTCTTTGTTTACTTTTAAACTTATAGCATATATATTTTTAAGTAATAGCTTAAATTTTTAAACTTAAATTTTTAAACTCATAGATTAAATAGATAAGTCGTCTTCTTTGTATTGATATAAAAGCCAACCACTGAATGTAAAAAAGATAATTCGCAAATATTCATTTGTTTTAAAGAATGTTTAAAGACATGTAATTATTATTCCTCGAGATTTGTTTCTGTCATGAAGATTGAAAACAACCCGTTGTGAATCAGGCATGTCCCTTTTAGACTTCACTTTCAAACTGCAAGGACATCGAGAGCGTTTAGAAATGTATCATGATTTGTTTTTTCTTCACAAAGGACGAGTCTTCAGAGACGATTTATGGAATTTGTACCAATTCGTTTTCTTATGTTTGCGATTCCCAGTTTCTTTCTTTGCCAATCAGTATACAGTGATAGGGAGACGACTTTCAGACTCAATTACTTACTCTAAATAGTGCAATGAACATGAGACAACACAATTTTGGGGTGTAAAAAGGCCCAAATAACTTAAAAACTGATTTTACAATTTACTCGAAAAACTATTTTCTTTGAAATCGCATCAAATACTATTTATTATTGCTTTAATGTCGTCTTCCTATTCTTCAGTTTTCTGGTTATCACTGTATAAGCCATTAAGACTTAAGACAGAGTTTTAGGTCGTCTTTATAATCTCATCCTTTGTGAGTAACCCTGTCTGATAAACTATGATTTTGACTATTTAATTTAAGGCAAAATTTTGGTAAGAGGATTGAGAAAATATTATTTTTTTTCTTCTCTCCTTTCTTATATATTATGTAGGATTTACTAAGAATAATTATTATTATTAAGAATAATAATGTTGGGATGAGGGGGGGGGGTTATATTTTGGGGAATAATAGAAAACACAGTTTTGTGTAATGTAAACATAGTGAAAGTAAATATTTACTGACAATTATCACACTACATAAGGCAAACTAAATCTTTTTTGTTATTTTTTTACATTGATTTTTACAATGCAAGCAGTATTGCCAATAGATTCTAGTATAATAGATTTCAACGTAAAATTTGTACACACTCAGTACAGCTGTATTATGACCTCATAAGTGTCAACTCAGTTTTTGTGTCCAACAAAATTATTAATAATAGTGATAATTTTGAATTTAAGTGCTTATCTTACGGTAAAATAAGTGCAATTATGTGATCTTTATTTTCTGTTTTCACACATTTTTATTTAATCTTGGAAAACATGTCAACTTATGTGAGAACATTTCGTTATATTTGACACTTGTGAAGTTGTGTATAATTGGTCCATTTCTCTGTTGCAACCTACATGTCTCAATTTGGTAAATTGTATACAGTTTTTATACTTGAAAAAGCTGGATGTTTTACTGACGCTGTACAATGTTAATAACATAATTTTAAAAAATGGAATTGAACAAAATTATTCCGTAAATTTTATTATTTTATTTTTATATGTTATTTCATTAAGGAATCTTTTGCAAGAATTATTTTTCCTGTAAAAAACCATGGAAAAAAGTCATAGAGTACAATTCCAAAATTTATTCTACTTACATTATATACCAATCCCTACAAATATTTGACCAATAGATAAATTTAAAAAAAAAAACCTATTTAGGATTAAAACTGATGTATATGTCTGACATTTTCCCTAAGGCTTTTCAGGCGCCAAAATGTTTCCAAATTTTGAGGTTCCATCTAATGTTTTGTTCAGCAGCGTAAGCAGAACAAGGTGTGTACTAGATAATTGGTTTCGCTTGCATAGTTGTTATAAAATCTTCACATAAAATGAGCGTTTATTCAGTGAGAACCAGAAAACTATGGCATAGGAAGACGATCTTTAAACAATTGCCAGATTTAATGAATCGAGTTTATGTTTATTGTTTACAAAAGTTGCTATACTTGGGAAAATACCATTGGGAAGCAGTTCGGAAAATGCCTTTGGTAAAGTACCTTACATCTTAAAAACTATCTAAATCATAATTTAATTACTTCTTCTCTGATTCTTTATTTATAATAGAAGGTACTGACAGCTTGACTGAAATATAAGATTTATAGTAACAATCTTCATCAAGATTTCATACAAATACTACACGATTGTAATCAATGTATTGAGAGAAGAATTCAAATAATATCTACCTCTGACTTCATTTCTTTATGGTTTAAGTCTAATCAAGCTCGTTTACTTTCACATACGCTCAGGAATACGCTTAACAATGGGATAAACTTATATCTTTATATACTGCAAACATGGAGAGAGGCTTACTTGTAAATAAACTGTAGTCAGTGGGGCAGATGATACGTCGCCTTATGTATATCATGTAGAGAGATTTTTCCGTTAAAAGATGCCAGCCCAGAAAACATGCTTTTAACACATGATTTGAAGGAGTGGAAGATTTGAACGTGGGGAAAACCAAAATCACCGTTGGCCCGGAATTCTATTTTAAATTCAAGCCAATAGGCTTGAACCACAGCTTGACACGAGGGAGGAGGAAAAAGGATTGGCTTGGACTAAAACTGAAATAGAAATTAGTGTTCATGAAGAATCGAAATGGAGAGGATTAACCCGTCATATGAGGTGGAGCAAAGGCGGGGAGTCTGCCAGAGAGATCCGGCTTTCTTCGATTCGTTAGTATCAACCATTATTTGTTCTCTTTTTATATATTGTAAATACATTTTTTACAATACTCTGTAGATTACTCATATCAGTTTCAGACTTTTTATTTCCTTTATTCTGACAACTTTTAAATGGTAACAATACTTTGCATGTCTGTCTGTCTGTTTGCAAATAAAAGAGATGATGCTCAAAGATAGAGCTGCACAATTAAAATTTTAAATAGAGGATGGGCGCGAAGCGCCCTAAAAGCTCAGTAGATATAGTAAAATAATGGAATTAATCAAATACATTAATTTCATAATATAATAAGCCGCGTGTGTGAAGGAACACTAACATTTTGTTCGTAATATAGAACTAACTGGAAAGTATTTCGAGGTTACGAACATTTTGTTCAAAATTTCGGAAAGAATGCAATGATATAACAATATGTAAAATATACCTAACAAAAGCTGTTCACAGTTATAAAATATCGTCATAAATTATACAAAGATGATAAAGATCATATAGTATATGATATGGCAACAGGAATTTATGTCTTTGGACCCAAATATTTTCCTGAAACATTAGGAACAGGTGCGTTTATACAGGAATCTTTCAAGAAGGAGCTCACCACCCTGTGGGGCCTGAAAATCCCCTGGGATCCATGAATTTTATTTATCAAGAGGGGATGGGGTGAGACCCCATATCCCACTGTAATCGCCCTGTCAGCCTTTGTGCCCCCCCCCCCCTCTCCTACAAAAACATTTAGTTATTGGCCTTAACATGCTGACTCAGTAAAGGTTAAAGGTAGAGGTGGGCATCATTTTTTAAACGAACGAAATTTTTCTTGCAAAAGGGTGTCGTTCAAGGAAAAAACAAACAATGAACAATAGTTTTACTGAATGAACGATGTTCCTGAACAAAATATCTTACGGAACGAAGGATCTTACTGAACTAAGGATCTTACTGAATGAAGGGTCTTACTGAACAAAGGATCTTACTGAACGAATGATCTTACTGAACAAACGATTATACTGAACTATCGTTCAGTGAGAAAATAAACGTTAATTTTGAAAAAAAATAAAATCTAATTTTTTTTGAACGATTGAAAAAAACTAATGAAATCGGTCGTTCACAAACGATGAACGAGCAAAATAAATAAAAAAGCGAACATGCCCATCTCTAATTTAAGGGACTGTAAATATAATTGAAACCAACCCTCCATAAATTAAAAGACGACCTTTAAAACTTGTTTTTAAATGGAGTACACCGTCTGTAAAGCATGTAAAATCATATGGCAGGGTGGGCCGGGACCATTCCATCTCTCTTATATTCCATGTTCCTTTGTAACGCTGGGTTCTGAAGCTTGTACTTAGATATTTTAGAAAATATTGTTTTAGGGGACTTACTTTCTGGTGAACACGCCTCAGTCAATAAACATCCCAGGTATTATTATTATTATTATTATTAATGCTATTAATGCTATCATTATTATCAATATCAAATTTACAGGGACTGTACCCCAGAATCCTGTATCTATCTTTCCAAGGAGCTAAAACCTGAGATGTTTAAACGTCTCTCTGTAAAGGTTATAAAACATATTTTCATCAGTTAGTTTAAGATTAAGTCGGTTTTTATGGATTGGAAGTAGTTCAACCCAGTTTGGCTAGCTGTACTAGCTAACTTTCCGTTGCACTCAAGCTGCGTTAAACAAGTTTGTTCAATTACTGATTCAAACCAAGATATGCACTCGCTCACAAACATCAAGCAGTATTTTACCAATTACTCCTAATAAACTTAGGCTTAAAGAGACAAGCGCGTTGCAAATTTAAAAAATGCCTAGGGCTACAAAACGTATAAGTCAGTTGGATAAAGTAAAATATTAGTCCAAGAATTGCATTTTTAAAGTATAGTTCAAAGTATACGGACAGTGATTCACGTATCAGTCTAGATTAAAGAGCACTCCTCGGATAAGGACATTTTTTTGTTTTCAATAATAACTCAATTTTTTAAAGAGTTATTGAGAAGAATAAACCTGTTTTCAATATCTTCTTTGAACCCGGATAGATTTGCTCACCCCTTCTTGTGCGTAAAATGAAAACTAGAAGAGTTTACGAGCTACGCAACTTCTCCTTCTGTCTAGTTTACGAGCTACGCAACTTCTCCTTCTGTCTAGTTGCAACTTCTCCTTCTGTCTAGTTATCAAGCTACGCAACTTCTCCTTCTGTCTAGTTTACGAGCTACGCAACTTCTCCTTCTGTCTAGTTATCGAGCTACGCAACTTCTCCTTCTGTCTAGTTTACGAGCTACGCAACTTCTCCTTCTGTCTAGTTATCAAGCTACGCAACTTCTCCTTCTGTCTAGTTTACGAGCAACGCAACAACGCAAATATTTTAAATTCTTCTTCTGTCTAATTTATAATGATTTGTAAAGCAATGATTTAAAGATGAATGGCCATAGTTAAGTGAGTAAGTGAGTTTTTGCCACAAACTCTGATTTTCTAATCCATTGATATTTCAAAGATTTGAACTCTTTTAGATCATAAAATTTAAATTTGAAATATAAAAGGTTTACACCATCAGGTTGAAAAGATTTAAGTATGAGTTTGTGACAAAGACTCAATTCCATTATTCTTTATTTGATACAATTTGATGCAATTTTATAATTTAGGTTTTTCGGCCAGCTAGAGCTACCTTTTCTGCTTGGGGTGGAAAATAAATCCAAAATTAATGAAAAGTTCTATTTTTTTATATTTATGTATTTAGAGGAGGACATTCATAAATATAATGTAATAACACACCAAGGATTAAATAGAACAAGGTGTTGTCTGAAATTCACTGCTTACAATGCAAATTCAAATCTTGAATGTATCTTAAATCCGCGTATCATGTATTTAAAAATAATTTTTTGGATCTTAAAGTTTTTTTCTTTTTTCATGTTTGATCTAAAATCAAGAACCAAAAATACTTTAAAAACTGCGGAGTTGTAAATGTTTAACAATTGTCAGTCCCATGTTTATTTTTGTCATTAATAAGAGTTAAAAATAAACGAATAAACTGATAAATTCATCGACGGGGGTGGCTGCTCCCAGAGTTTTGGGGTGCTCCCAGGATTTTAGAGTTGCTCCCAGGGTTTTGGAGTTGCTCCTAGGGTTTTGGTGTTGCTCCCAGGGTTTTGGAGTTGCTCCTAGGTTTTTGGAGTTGCTCCTAGGGTTTTGGAGTTGCTCCCAAAGTTTTGGAGTTGCTCCTAGGGTTTTGGAGTTTCTCCTAGGGTTTTGGAGTTGCTCCCAGGGTTTTGGAGTTGCTCCCAGGGTTTTGGAGTTGCTCATAGGGTTTTGGAGTTGCTCCTAGGGTTTTGGAGTTGCTCCAAGGGTTTTGGAGTTGCTCCTAGGGTTTTGGAGTTGCTCCTTCTATATTTCTCTAATTGTCTCTATATTCCTCTAGTTGTCCCTATATTCCTCTAGTTGTCCCTATATTCCTCTCGTTGTCTCTATATTCATCTAGTTGTCTCTATATTCATCTAGTTGTCTCTATATTTCTCTAGGTATCTCTATATTCCTCTAGTTGTCCCTATATTTCTCTAATTGTCTCTACATTCCTCTAGTTGTCCCTATATTCCTCTAGTTGTCCCTATATTTCTCTACTTGTCTCTACATTCCTCTAGTTGTCCCTATATTCCTCTAGGTGTCTATATACCTCTAATTGTCTCTATATTCCTCTAATTGTCTCTATATTTCTCTAATTGTCTCTATATTCCTCTAGTTCTCTCTATATTCCTCTAGTTCTCTCTATATTCCTCTAGTTGTCCCTATGTTCCTCTAATTGTCTCTATATTCCTCTAGTTGTCTCTAAATTCTACAACTGTCCATTGTATGAGTACTGTATACATAATATTCTTTCCTTGCCTGTTTTACAAGCAGTAAATCCTATGTAAGCACTCTATGCACTATGCAACCAACATCCTTGATATTCTAAGTATGGATATAACTGAACTAGAATTATCAAGTGGGCGAGGGTGGGGGGGGGAGGGGGAGGTGAAAGCAACCCCCACCAAACTGCTTAAAATAACAATATTTCTACTAGGCCCGTCCGCGATCCTTTCTGGGAGGATTATTTGAGAACCAACAAAAATGTTTGATTTGTCAGTTCAGCCATTTCTACGTGTGTTTGATACAAAGCAGCAAACATGGGGCCTTGAATATTGGTTCTTTCTAAAGTGTGAGGGGGGGGGGCAGGGCACCAATTGGGGGTCTGAAATATCATAGATTTCAATGATACAGGGGAGGGGATGAGTTCCCATAGCCCCCCCCCCACTGTATGCGCCTCTGATGACAATGCAAATGAAATCATAATCTGACAGGGTAAAAGTAACGTCACTACTACCCTTTTTTGGGTGCAAATCATTCTAACTAAGGACTGTGTATAGTCATATATATTTCTCGGATTTGGAGGTTTAAAGGTCGAGACCATTTCAACATTTTCTATAATAGAAACCTCATTAGTAAGCCACCATGAAGTATATAGGAAGGGTTGATTCAGATACACGACCATAATGGTTAGAAAGCCATTTCTATCGAACCCAATTCCCACCATTATACGTAGATTTATTGTTTTCATAAATAAAAAGTAGAAAAATCTGTTTGTTTGTCTGTTCGTTAGCATGTCCATCTATACCTATGGACTGGGCGTCGTTCCTGGGGAACGATCGTTCTTTCACGGGAACGAACAAAACAAAATAATAACAACAAAACCACAAGGGCTGGGCATCGTTCCTGAGGAACGATTGTTCTTTCACGGGAACGAACTAAACGAACGGCACGAACGTTTTCAAAAAGTAGAACATGCCCAGCCCTATAATGAAATTACATATAACCTTTGCCCGTTTTGTCTTAAATTATTCGATAGAACCACGTGAGTGACCTTATGTCTTAGTTCAAAAATTCAAAGTTGAGTGAGTTGACTTTTGCTAGAGAAAATTTGATTACCAAGCAATCATGGGCTCCTAAGCTAGTATTTTACATAAACTTATGAATATGGTTGGGCTAAAAAGTTTCAATCATGGACTATATGGGCAAAGGATAATAATTTATAGTGATGATTAAAAAGCTCTTAAAGAGTGTTTGATTTTGTCTTTGAACTTACAAAATAAAGGAGTTTTAAGAAATTTAAGTTTAAGAAACAAAATAAAATTGGAAGAGAATCAGGAAGTAGAAGAACGATTAAATAAATTCTGTTAATTCGAATATAAAAACTAACTTTTGTTGGCATCCCTGTGTTATTATGAATTCTTTGTTTGTTAGGTTATAATTTAAAAGAGTGTATTCTGTTCACAAGACATTCCTAATTTTAGCTTGTTTTTAGAGATGTAGGGGGGGGGGGTTATGAAGCCCTGTTAAATTCAATAAGATAGATAAACGTTTGATAATACTGATTGAAGAAATAACGGGTATCGTAAAAACTCGCTTCAAGTACTTAATTGCATGTTCTGTTGTTATAAAATATAGAACATTTCGTAATTTCGAAATGTGATAAAGCTGCGTCCTACAAGTTATATCTTTAACCATCTCTTATTAACAAAATACATACATACAATTTGCAATCTTAACATAGCTGTACATTTTTAACTGCTTATGCTCATCTTTTGCATTAACCCAAGAACAGGAATCTTCTTCAGCCCCCCCCCCCTCAACCCGATGATCAGGGTTAATAATCCTCAAAAATATATTTTAAAGTTTTTTCAAAGTTTGTTTAAATCCAGTCGTATTGGTGGATTTGAGGAGAAGCCGAACCAGTTTCTAAATACCCCTTGTTCTCTGTATCACCCTGAAGTGTTGTGTGCATAATATTCTCAGTAGGGAGTGGAGACTACTGGCGTTAACATCTCCGCGATTAAATATCACGTGACGTCATCAGAAATCCTGGAATTTGTGAAATCAATAAATCCACGAAAATCATTTTTTTCAGAGTTCAGGTTTAGAAATGGAAACCATTTGAAATCTAAAGCTTTTGTTGTGAATCAGGAAAAAAGAATTTTTGTTTATTATTGTTGAACAGTCATAGATGAAGCGCCAATCCTATACAATTTTTAAAGAATGCATTAAAGAAAGAAAAATCTAGTATGGCAGCAATTACTTAAAAACCCTATTATAAACTAATACTTAAAGATAAAACATGAAGCTTTGTGGTTTAAATGTTGAGGAGTAAAAAAATGCAAATATATTTATTGAGGAAAGACTAGTTGTAAATTTTCTTTAGTCCTTGCTTCAACATCTTAATGATTGGAATATTTATATTTTAGAGTAAAACAGTAAAACATGTATACATGCAACTGTAGCCCGGAATTCCCTAGTCGTCTGTACACACATTTAGTTGTCTTTTCTTTTGGTTGTCTCTATATTCCTCTAGTTGTCTCTCTATTCCTATAGTTGTCCCTATATTTCTATAGTTTTCCCTATATTCCTCTAATTGTCTCTATATTTCTCTAGTTGTCACTAAATTTCTCTAATTGTCTCTATATTCCTCTAGTTGTCTCTATATTCCTCTAGTTGTCTCTATATTCCTCTAGTTGTCCCTATATTCCTCTTGTTGTCTCTATATTCCTCTAGTTGTCTCCATGTTCCTCTAATTGACTCTATATTCCTCTAGTTTTCTTTATATTCCTCTAGTTGTCTCTATATTCCTCTAGTTGTCTCTATATTTCTCTAGCTGTCTTTATATCCCTCTATATGTCTCTATATTCTTCCAGTTGTCTCTATACTCCTGTAGTTGTCTCTATATCCCTCTTGTAATCTCTTTATTCCTCTCGTTGTCTCTATATTCATCTAGTTGTCTCTATATTTCTCTAATTGTCTCTATATTCCTCTAGTTGTCCCTATATTTCTCTAATTGTCTCTATATTCCTCTAGTTGTCCCTATATTCCTCTAGTTGTCCCTATATTCCTCTCGTTGTCTCTATATTCATCTAGTTGTCTCTATATTCATCTAGTTGTCTCTATATTTCTCTAGGTATCTCTATATTCCTCTAGTTGTCCCTATATTTCTCTAATTGTCTCTACATTCCTCTAGTTGTCCCTATATTCCTCTAGTTGTCCCTATATTTCTCTACTTGTCTCTACATTCCTCTAGTTGTCCCTATATTCCTCTAGGTGTCTATATACCTCTAATTGTCTCTATATTCCTCTAATTGTCTCTATATTTCTCTAATTGTCTCTATATTCCTCTAGTTCTCTCTATATTCCTCTAGTTCTATATTCCTCTAGTTGTCTCTAAATTCTACAACTGTCCATTGTATGAGTACTGTATACATAATATTCTTTCCTTGCCTGTTTTACAAGCAGTAAATCCTATGTAAGCACTCTATGCACTATGCAACCAACATCCTTGATATTCTAAGTATGGATATAACTGAACTAGAATTATCAAGTGGGCGAGGGGTGGGGGGGGGAGGGGGAGGTGAAAGAAAAACCTATTTTCTTCAGTTAAGTCTGGTTCACCATCTAGCTTAGAACTCTTAATTTATCTCACCGCCTCCCTTCAAGGTTAATCTTTCTCATTCTTTCTTCTAAGGGACTGTAAGTGAAATTTACAATGTGACCCTTTATTTTAAACAGGAGCATGCACTATGCAGGATATAAACCTTTATTTGATCAACAGTGGAAGATATCATCGTATTTTTAGCTTTAAAGTGTTCTATTCTGATAGTTTCCCTTCCCTTCCTTCTGCAGTAGAAATGCGCTATAGTTGATGTATCCATAGCACCCACAATTAAACATAATCAGTTTTCAATCGGATAATTCACTCCTACGTTAAACTTGGGTTTATATCATGGAATTCCCGGGCCGACTTTTTTAATCAGCTAGAGCAAGCTGTACAGAGCCGGCGATTTAAAAAATTCAAGAAAATACGACTCGGGTCTAAGCTGTTGTTGAGCTTATTTACGGCTCGGGCTTTCGAATTTAAGTTGCATCTATTTTTCAACAGAATTTAGTTCATAAAACCGGTTTAATGTTGTATTTGGCGGATTTTCAAAGTTGGAATTGGTGCATTCCGGGTTTTGATGAGAATAAGACCCAACATTGAGCCTTATTCTTCACTAAAACTAACCAAGGTCGGTTTTATTTTCATTGGGCCTAACTCCTTAAGCCGAGCCTAAGATCTCGTAGCTGTCAATCACGTGACACAAGCTGTCGTCAGAGTTGGGTCTAAGATTTGGTCTTAAAGCTGCGTTTAAGGAATTAAGACTCGAGCCGAAGCTTTTAAATCGCGGGCTCTGTACAATTACGGCAAATACACCAAATAAGTGTTCCCCCTCTAGCGAAAGGAATTGACTTTTTGCCACAAACTCTGATTTTTAAATCTCTAAATCTTTGCAACTCAATGTCGTGGACCTTTGATATTACAAACTATTAATTCAAAAAGTTTAAATATGAAACAACAAAGGTCTACTCCATCAGGTATTAAAGTTATACGGATTTTCAAAATTTGAGTTAGTGGCAAAAAACTCGGTTCCTCTCTGTGCTCTTCTCTAAATGTAAAGCCACTTAGAATAATATGTATATAGTCTTTTTAAGATATCTTTCTATGTTCAAAAAATCATAGTTTTAGCGAGAAAAACACAATATTCAAAGAACAATGAATTTTCTTTATAGAAAGTAACGTTTGTCTTTGATCAAATTAAAATCAACCTAGTCGTAAAAAATGTCTGGCACGCCTCAAATAACATAAAACACCATAAACATTCCGGTTTGATGGAGATTACCCTGTATTTAGACGCGGAGACACTTTCAAGGCAACAAGAGGCTTGAAATTATTTGTCCAAGTTTAAATCACACCTTAGAGCAAATCTACTTGGCAATTAAACAAACTCTTATTGGATACAAGGTTACCCACAAAGCATGATACTTTAATAGTTCCTTTATCATGCTTTTCACATTACTCATTTACTAAAGATATTATATTTATTCTTGTTTTAAGTCCCTTGAAGATAATAATTCTTGTACATAGTTCCTCTCTAACAATTAATCTTGTACGTTGTCTCTTTAATTCGTTTTCACACAGTTCCTTTAAGATAGTAAACATTTGACACAGTCACTTGAAGATAATAATTCTTGTAAACAGTCTCTTTAAGATAATTAATCTTTTACACAATCTCTTTAAGGATAACTAATCTTGTACAAAGTCTCTTTAAAGAGACATAATCTTGTACAGAGTCTCTTTAAAGATAACTATTAACTAATCTTGTACACAGTCTTTTTAAAGATAACTAATCTTGTTCAGAGTCTCTTTAAAGATAACTAATCTTGTACACAGTCTCTTTAAAGATAACTAATCTTGTACACAGTCTCTTTAAAGATAACTAATCTTGTACACTGTCTTTTTAAGAATAAATAATCTTGTACACAGTCTCTTTAAAGATAACTAATCTTGTACACAGTCTCTTTAAAGATAACTAATCTTGTACACAACACAGTCTATTTAAAGAGACCTAATCTTGAACAAAGTCTCATTTGTTTACTTTTGTGCTCAGTCCCTTGAAGATAAGAAATCCTATTCACATTTAATTTATTTTTTACTCAGTCCCTTTAATTAATCTTTCTTTAAGTCTCTTTAAAATAATTTAGTTCTTTGTTTATTTTATAAAGCTTGATTAATGATGGCTGTTTAAGGTAGAAACTTCAGAACATGATTAACAGGAAATAAATGACAACAAACTTTTGTTCTACGTTTAAAAGTTTTTCACAAAGATAATGTAAAGCGCATATATGGGCTTCTTATCTCTTAATAGTGAACCCACATATAGATAGTCGACAAAACTTTAAGGGATTAAACATTTGCATTCTATTGTCTGGGGTATATCAAATCTTTTTAAATTTGTTAGTATGTGCGATCATAACTTAGGAACCCCTAAAACCTTTATTGAGGAAATCGGGAGAACCACGGGAATGATCTTAGCCTAGTTTTGAGATTCTAAGTTGAGTGGGTCGACTTTTACATCGAAAATTTAGTTTCCCGGTAAAATCGACCATGTGCGGGTAAACGGCGGGATTAACTGTGAGTAACCTGGGCAGCACCGGGTTCCCAAGCTAGAACACTATAGGATAGGGACAAAATACTAAGAGGGGAAATAAAACGTATGTATGTAAATAGGAAGATGTTATAATAATGCTTTTAAAATATTATTATTCAGGGGTGGGGTGATTTTGCCCCCCCCCCTCATAATTATAATTCTTTTACATATGAGTGTAAAAAGTAAAGCTGTATTCAATTCCCTCCACCAGCATAAAAACAAACAAGGAATATTTGCACGAGACAATATTTCCAAGGATCTTAAATAAGTTATTCTTGATGCTCTCTGATGCACGGAAAATGTCGTCTCTTTAGCATAGATAGAAGATAGAATCCGCATATGACGTCACGCTCGCCTCTATAATAATAATTAGGAGACGACATTTTCCGTAAAGCCATAGTAACCAACCTTATTATACAACCTTGATTATTTTTTTATTTACATTGCTTTACCATCTCTCTCCTCTAGATGCCCTTGAAAGCTGCAAATTTTGCAAATGCATAGCAGGTAGTGGTACCCGGGCAAATATTGGTACATGTCGTGTGGAAAATTTGGATAACTTTTCACGCTCACAATGGTTCAGTTTTAATGTCATCATCAGTAAAACAAATCAGAGCAAAGAGTTATTATTTATATTAGTTTTTTATTTATTTTAATTTCGTTTGTAAATTTTACGGCGCTGATAATTGGTCTTTATTGATAAGATAATATGGGTTTGTTAATGCTTAAAATGGTATTAAGCTAATCGGCTTTAACTATATAGATTTAGTTAAAAAATTAAGATTACGGCCTTGTAAAACTAAATTTTTAATTACGATTTTATGACTGTTTTAATTTGAAGAAAATAGTTAAATTTTTCGTTTATTTAAATATTAACTATTTCAAAATCTCGCTTTCTCGATTTAATTTTATGAGATTCTAAACCTTTTGTGCTAACTGTTGAAAACTGCGGTTCAAAATGAACGTATCTCTTAACCTTGAAAATGCCTGACCATGATGAAAACCTAGCTCATGCAGATTCTTTTTCCCTCATGAGGGTTTATATTTTCTTTGTGATATCTATATTGACAGACTGCAAGAAAACTTTACATAATATATTTGTTTGTTTAGAATAGATGTACATATACATGTTTAAAGGTACTGCAGACAATTTTCAATTGCCTGTCGACCATTGCAACTTTTGTATCAGCAAAAAATTATAGATTCTTTGGATCGTAAAATGGATAATTTCTACTACAGTTCTGATAGCTTTCAGGGGTCACTTAGAATTACACCTACTTACAGTCCCTTAAAATATCTACCTACAGTCCCTTAAAATACCTACCTACAGTCCCTTAAAATACCTACCTACAGTTCNATCCTTCTCTTTTCAATCCATCCTTCTTTTTTCAACACATCCTTCTCCTTTCAACCCATTGTTCTCCTTTAAATTCATCCTTCTCCTTTCAATCCATCCTTCTCTTTTCAGTAAACCCTTTTTCTTTCAATCCATCTTTCTTTCTTTCATTCTTTCCTTCAATTTTTCTTTAAAAATGTTTTTATCTTGAAAGTAAAATAATGCCTAAAAACAGAAAGCAGATTTTTTGAGACAAAGATGTCAGCATTTTCGTTTTTATTTTATATATTTTTCTTTCGACTCATTCACTTCTCTGCACGAAACATCAGTAGATTTTAGAATTTTATTCAAATTTTGTTTAATTTCATGTTTTTAATTCATTTTACTTTTTGAACAATTCAAATATCTGCAACAAGACCAGTGATTTAAGAGCTCTTTGAGGTAGAACGATATAAAAGAAGGTTTTCTTTCCTTGGAACTCTTTGTTTTTGTCCAATAAACAAATTAATAATTTGAAATTCATTTTGATTGCAGCTGCAGACTGAAAGAAAGAAATCAACTTGCTCAAGAGTTAAAGAACAAGAGAGCCAAAATACTCCAGGTAAATTATCTCAAAAAAAGACTGTACAGGTAATTAAAGCGTGTAAAACAAAACAAAAACACTGTACTCTATTTTCTCAAAAAATCAGTTTCAAAAAAGTTAATACTTTAGAAATCAAAATGATCTAGAAATCAGTTTCAAAAAAGTTAATACTTTAGAAATCAAAATGATCTAGAAATCAGTTTCAAAAAAGTTAATACTTTAGAAATCAAAATGCTTTAGAAATCAGTTTCAAAAAAGTTAATACTTTAGAAATCAAAATGCTTTATAAATCAGTTTCAAAAAAGTTAATACTTTAGAAACTAAAATGATCAGAAATCAGTTTCAAAAAAGTAACAAGCTCATTTTCACAAAAAAAGTAATAAAAAATATTAGTCAATTATTGCAACAATGAAACTTTCAGCATTTTCTCTTCGATGAAACGATAATATTTTTTTTTGCTGATTTACAATTTCGTTTTTTTGTAGATTTTTCCAATTTTACGAAAATCTAAAATTTTTTGAGACAACTTTTTGTAATTCTGAGCTTCCAGAAACATTCCCTGCAGGGGTCAAATTTTGGCCCGATCGGTTCACTCATTTTGACGTTTATTGGATGCAAACGGAAATACAAACAAACAAGCAAATTGTATATTTGGATGAGACTTTAATGGCGACCTGACCCTTTAAATACGATGAGATATAAACATGAAATTTTGTCTTCAACATAGAAATATAATCTTGTAAATCAAATACAAATAATTTAGCAAAGTAACAAAGCAATGAGATAATTAAACAGCTGTAGCGACCCGTGCAAAATAGAATAAAATATTTGGCATAAAGTCGTCTTTAAATCTTTCATCCTGCTAGGCGAAACTATAGATGATATTATTGGGAGGGGCAAATTAATTGATACAAATTTTGATATTTTTGCACGCAAAAAAATAATTTAGTTTTTCGAAGTAAATCAGGATCAGCCCCCTGCAACCCCCTCATTCTAGTTGCGCCTCTGAGAAATCAAACTTACACAAGATGACCCACAGAGGATGAGACTTCAGAGACGACTTTGCTAAATTAATACCGACTGTTTCCTGATAGTTATGATTCTCTGCAACTTTAAACTTCTGTTTTTCTTTGCCAAATCATTAAATAAGCCATTTAAAGACCAATAGAAAACTTGAGATCGTCAAATTTAAAAGTTTGAGGTCGTCTTTACATTCTCATCCTTTATGTGTAACCCTGTATATCTAAATGTTTTTGGCGAAATATATTGAGAAGAAAATTATATAATTCTAGCAATAGAGAGTAGGGTTGGGATTAGTTTAAGAACGATCTAAGGTTTATATCTATTGTTTACAATATTTTCTTATTAAGGATGTTCCGTGGTGTGCTATGTATTCTGTTCCTACAATTATTTCACCAGATCCAACCCCAGACATGTAAGATAATTATATAAATATTGTTTCAGTAATTTATCCATAGCAGGGATGTATATTTTCTTGAAAAATCATTCCCTCAGCCTCTTAAAAAAAATAAAAATTCCAAGAAGTTAGGCACGTGTGCGCGGAATTGTTTAATGATTTTATTGGCTGTATTGTGGGAAGATTTTTTTTGCAATTTATTTCGTTTAAAAAAACTTTTGCCTAAAAATATTTTACTATGAAATCAATTTTACTATAACATGACTCCCATATTATATTTTTATTTGTGTCTGGTATCAAACAACTTAACAAATTATGGAAGAAGACATTCTAAACTATTCACCAACTGTCATGTTTCGTGGGACACCCTGTAAATGATTATTAGGGGGAATTCAATGAATTTTTGGGGAAACCGTATCAAACAGGATAAACATTTGCCTTTTGATTTCAATTTTTTATTTATACACCCCTGATTCATAGCTTGTGTAGATAGTACACGTATGATATTTATATAAATATTGTTTCAAGTTAATCAGTACCGTCCATAGCATACATAGATAGGACATGGAAGATAATTATTTAAATATTGTTTCATGTTAATCAGTACCGTCCATAGCATACATAGATAGGACATGTAAGATAAACATATAAATATTGTTTAAATTAATCTGTACCATCCATAGTTTACATAGATAGGACATGTAAGATAAACATATAAATATTGTTTAAATTAATCTGTACCATCCATAGTTTACATAGATAGGACATGTAATATAAACATATAAATATTGTTTAAATTAATCTGTACCATCCATAGTTTACATAGATAGGACATGGAAGATAATGATGTTTTTAGCGTTGCTTTTTTACCTTGAAAAGTGTATAGTTTTTTGTACATTGTTTCTAAAACAGAAATGTGCTGATAACTGTCAAAAAGAAACCACAAAAATTTAACTTTCAACTTTTGTTTTAGAAAAAAAGGATTCCCCCCCCCCCCCCCATCCCATACATTTTACACAGTTATATGAATCTATGAATGGATTTTCCTGCGTTATGTTAAATTATGTAAATTTTGAATATTTCCTAGAAAGTTTAAAACATTCGAACAAAGTTTGTAAAAAGCAAATATAAAACTGTAGATTTTAGATGGTTTTGCTTCACTTTGAGGGGAAATATATATATAGCGGGATAATATTTAAAGATTTTAAAAGAATAACAGGCAATTGTTTAATTCTTATTTTTGACAGATACAATTTGAATTTCACAATTGTTTTATTTGAATAATACAAATATCTATCTTTTAAAAAGATAGAAATATACAATAAAAACGGGGAATAAGGGTCTACAGACTCGTTTGAAATCGGATTTTCAAGATTGAGACCATTTTTTATATCTGCGTACAATTTCCGATTAAATAAGGTCAATTTTAGGCTTGAAGATCTAAATATAATAATTCTATAAGCTCCTAAAGTTTCCAACTGGAGTGAAGTAAAAAGTAAAAGATAATCTCCGTTTGCACAATTTAATATTCAATGTTAGGTTATTACAGTACAATTGTTAATTTTAGATCTACAAGCCAAAAGTTGGACTCATTGACTCGGAAATCGTACGTACAGATAAATGATCTCAATCTTTAAATCCAGAAAACGTATCTTAAACATGGCATCGTTGTATTTTTCAATAGTTACAAGTCGTCTTTACAATCTCATTCTTTATATATAACCTTTACATAATAAACCTTTATTCCCGCTTCCTCTATCTATTCTCATTAGATGGAGACTGCTATAAAAACTTGAATCAATCTTGAATCAATTGTTGTGAATCTTAATCCATTGATTTATCGTACACACTCACGTAAACTTTTAATAGCCTCAGACGTGTATATTTCAGAACATTATGGCAGTTGGTTTTACCTTTAGTTTGTATGAAGTAACTGACAAATTGTCATCGATTTTTGCATGAAAGCCTTCAACCTTCAGATCCCGTTGCAATGCACTGAAAGATTGACCCTAAAACTGAGATTTCATCCCGTAAACTTGCAACAACAAAAATATTAGACATTGAAGTTTACTGTTTAGTGAGAACCTGTTTCTTGTCCCCCAGACCAACAAGTGTTTGTGACCCAACAGAAAGATATCGGTAAGCATGAACATTTAAAGGAACTTTCATTGTAATTTCAAGTTTCACTTTATGTGACAGTGATCGAAATTGTCCAAAAATTGCCAAATAAACAAATAGTTTTCCTATCAGAAAATTTAGAAATTACTCCAATATTTTGCTCACAGTAGTTATGAAAATAAAATCTAGAATTAGGTCCAAACTCTTAAAGATTTTGTTTTAATTCTCATACAAAACTTTACTAATGACTTAGGATTCAAAAGGTATCGTAGCATTTATCAATCAGCTGTCAATTAATAATGTGATTTAAAAAAAATTATTTTCTTATTTAGAACAATCACAGGATCCTGTAATAATATTGACAATCCAACCTGGGGGATGCCGGGCTCTCAATTACACAGGCTGGTTAGCTCAGCATACAGGTATAGTGTGTTACCAGCCACACAGGCTGGTTAGCTCAGTGTACAGTTATAGTAGGAAACCAGCTAAACAGGCTGGTTAGCTCAGTATACAGGTACAGTGGGATACCAGCTACACAGACTGGTTAGCTCATTATTCAGGGAAAGTGGGTTACCAGCTACAAGGCTGGTTACCACAGTATACAGGTAAAGTGGGATACCAGCTACACAGGCTGGTCAGTATAGCAGGTATATAAGGATACCAGCTGCACAGGCAGGTCAGCTAAGTATAAAGGTAAAGTGGGATACCAGCTACACAGGCTGATCAGCTCAGTATACAGGCATAGTGGGTTACCAGCTACAAGGCTGGTTACCTCAGTATACAGGTATAGTGGAATACCAGCTACACAGGTTGGTCAGTATAGCAGGTATATAGGAATACCAGCTACACAGGTTGGTTAGCTCAGTATACAGATATAGCGACTAGTGAGATACCAGCTACACAGGCTGGTTGGCTCAGTATACAAGTATAGCGGGATACCAGCTACACAGATATAGTTAGGAAAGAGACGGCCAACCCCATTCCTATTGATCAATAATCAAAGTAGCGTTAACTTTTTTTCTCAATCATATTTTGTTTTAGTGACGGAATAGGGGAGCCAAGAGGAGGGTATAATTCAAGAACACTTCCTAATCCAAGGTAATAATCTAGAACAGTCCCTAATCCAAGGTAATAATCTAGAACAGTCCCTAATCCAAGGTAATAATCTAGAACAGTCCCTAATCCAAGGGAATAATCAAAGGGAATAATCTAGAACAGTCTCTAATCCAAGGGAATAATCAAGAACTGTCCTTTAGATAATTAATTATGAATTGTCTAAGATCATTATTAGCAATATAACCTAATGTAAATAAATATAGAATATTCATTAATAACAATAATACCTAATATAATTATGTATGCAACCTTTCATCCTTGGAGGCGGTTTATTTAATATTAACACATAGTTCTAACCCGGTGTGACGTTAAATGTCAACACATAATATAACCCGGTGTGATGTTAAATATCAACACATAATATATCCCAGCGAGACATTATATATCTGTTGCAGAAAAATAATACCCTGTCTGCAGTAGCAGGAAATTTAAAGTGATTCTGTATATGTGGTTTTAAAATGAAACAAAAAATACTGAACAATAATTTATTACTTTAAATACAAATATGTAAGTTCCACTCTTGAAAATAGAGAGCTCTGTGGCACTGATCGATTCGCAAGACTCTTCCGAACTAAACAAAATTTAGGTTAAACAAGCATTTAAAAGTTTACAGCCATAAGGGTCCCATAAAAGGTCCAATAGTTAAAGCTGTAAAGAAGCTAAAGTTAAGGTTATAATTCATAAGTTTAAAGCTTAAACCATGGTATTAACCAAACTCAACTCTGTTTACTTTAATTGGAATGCAATAATGGTGTAATCAATAAATTATAATGGCTATTTAACCATTTTATTAGCATTAACTAATGCACTGGTGACTCGGTAATTATGAGGACCACTGTACTTTTAAAAGTAATACTTTTGAGAAAAAACTCGGTAATTATGAAGACCATTGTATCTCTCAAATTAAAACCATGTAATAAATTGCATGGTAAAACTTTTGCATAATAAATGCAATGAATGAAATTGGCGAACTTAAAGCATTTTGCCAAAAATTGCAATGTAAGAAAGTTGCAATAAATAAGAAAGGTTGCAATAACGTTGCAAAAATTAAAGGTATCGCTACAAAAGTTGCAATAACGTTGCAAAATATGGCAAAACGTTGCGAAATGGAATGAATTGCTAAAACTTCCAAGAAGGCAAATTTCATTAGTTGTAAAAGAATTGAGTTGCAGAAACTTCCGAAAAGGCAAATTTCATGGGTTGCGGAAACTTCCAAAAAGAAGGCAAATTTCAAGTAAACTTAAAATAAAGGTTTATGCTTACTTTTCCGGGCAGAACCACAGATGAAGAGATGAACTTGCAATAAAGATGCAATTAAAGGGCAGGCTCCAAATTAGAATATCCCGTCCTTCAGCTCAAGTTTCGTTCGTTTCAATTCAATTCAGCTCAGTTCAATTCAATTGTCGCTAAATATAAAAATCATTAGCTTTAAGTAAAAACGTAATTCTTAAAACTATATCTAGCTCAAACAAATTATTAATAATGTTAAATTTAAGAAAATCAAGAAATAAGGATTCTAAGGATTCTATTTAAGAGAATCAAATGTTTAAAACCTCAATTATCTTCAACAATTTAAAGAAATAAAGATTCTAAGGATTCTATTAAGAATTTAAGAAAACTTTTTAAATCTCAAATCTTAATTATCTCCGGCAATCCACAAAGATAGAAATAAAGATTCTAATCAGAGATAATAACATTTTACGACTTTTCACGTGAAACATTAAATTTTGGCTCATTAAAGTTTAAGGCTCATTTTCACGCCAAGAATAAATAAGTAAACATGTATATACCGACCTCTAAGCTCCGGATTCACAACACAACTGGCGTGTTTGTTTACATTTCCATTCATCAAAAATTAATATTTGTAAACAAACATAAATAAGGAATACATAAAAAATATTCTGTTGACAATTATTAACCAGACAAAATTTTCATACAACAATATCAACACATAAATATAACCCAGTGTGACGTTAAATATCAACACATAATATAACCCGGTGTGACATTTAATATCTAAACATAGTTCTAACCCGTTGTGACGTTAAATATCAACACATAGTTCTAACCCGGTGTGACGTTAAACATCAACATATAATATATCCCGGTGTGACGTTCAATATCAACACATAATATAACCCGGTGTGACTTTAAATATCAACACATAATATAACTCAGTGTGACGTTAAATATCAACTCATAATATAACTCAGTGTGACGTTAAATATCAACACATAATATAACCAGGTGTGACTTTAAATATCAACACATAATATAACCCGGTGTGACGTTAAATATCAACACATAAAATAACCCGGTGTGACGTTAAATATCAACTCATAATATAACCCAGTGTGACGTTTAATATCAACATATAATATAACCTGGTGTGACTTTAAATATCAACACATAATATAACCCGGTGTGACGTTTAATATCAACACATAATATATATCCCGGTCTGACGTTAAATATCAACTCATAATATATCCCGGTCTGACGTTAAATATCAACTCATAATATATCCCGGTTTGACGTTAAATATCAACACATATTATGACCTGGTGTGACGTTAAATATTAACACATAATTATAACCTGTTGTGACGTTAAATATCAATACATATTATGACCCTGTGTGATGTTAAATATCAACACATAATATAACCTGGTGTGACGTTAAATATCAACACATAATATAACCTGGTGTGACGTTAAATATCAACACTTAATAGATCCCGGTCTGACGTTAAATATCAACACATAAAATAACCCGGTGTAACGTTAAACATCAGCACATAATATAACCCGGTGTGACGTTAAATATCAACACATAATATATCCTGGTGTGACGGTAAATATCAACATATAAATATAACCTGGTGTGACGTTAAATATCAACACAGAATATAACCCGGTGTAACGTTAAATAAATTTCCGGGAGAAATATTACGCCGGGGTGTTTTGCAACTTTTATTAATTTTGACACTTTCCTAGCAATATAAATTCATAATAGCATATTTGATTTGATATTTGCGTTCAGTAAGAAGGGTAAGTCAACAAAAAAAAAGGATGAATAGCAAGATTTGCATTTTATAGAAACATTTTTTTGGTAATCTAATTTTTAGCAAATATGTATGAAATAAAAAAATAAGAATAAATTCATAGGCATTCTGATAGACCCTTTAAAAAATCCGCGAACCTATTTTTCCTTAAAATTAGATGAGACGAAAACAAAAGTGAGAGAATATATTATTTCTATCGCTCCTTAAAATCTTAAACAAATCAGACAAGGGCTTACACAGGGGGGGGGGGGGCAAGACATGTAAACTAGAACTCACAGCTATACCCTTTTCAAATCATAAACTGAATAGTGAAGATCATAAAAAATAAGTTTGTGTTGTTTTTTGTGCTATTTTTTTTTGGAAGAAGAGATAAAGTAGTACTTGTAAGGTAACTGGTTTTGTATGTACCTGTAAAATATCCAAGATTAGAAGCCAAATGTTTTAAATTTACAGTTAAAATATTGCCCCCCCCCCCAGGAGCTCCTAGGGGGAGGGGGGAATTCCCCCCCCTAGATTTATTTCTGTGTACGCCCTATGAAATCAGATGAGTAAAAGTCAACATATTTTAAAAATACACTTTTGTTTGCCTATTTTTCTTATATTATAATTTAGATATTTTACCTATCTCAAAAATTCACGTTATAAAAAGAATTCAAAAAGAATAAAAATCTTCAAAATGTTTTATGAAAAAAAAATTGCAGATTTTCTTAATTTAGTTTTGCGCATTTTCTCCGAAACTACTGATCCGATCTGTTTAAGATTTTAAGTTGTGATATAAATAATATATTCCCTCACTTTTGTTTTTCTACTCATTTAGTTTTGATTAACAAAATAGTTTTGCGGATTTTTTCAAAGGGTCTATCAGATTGCCTTTAATTTTTTTGTATTTCATACAAAATGAGATTACCAAAAAAATGCTTTACTATATGCAAGATCTCGCTATTCACCCTGTAAATATAACAATGTTACTTCTCGAGTGTCGTCTCTCGTCTCTTCCTTTCAAAGAATTAAAACATAAAATGTTCTATTTTGTGGGGGGAGGGGGGACGCAAAAACACGCAGAGGCCGGCTCCTTTTGGCTGGCGTTTTGTAGATCCCCTTTTTATAGCAGATTGACTTTTTAGCGGGACCAATCAAAATAAACATCTTAAAGGTACTGTAAATGTTATTTAACTGACATCCCCAATTCACAACGGTACCTTTTAAACCTTTTACTGATCATCTAGGACATAAAACTCAGTGTATATGTCTCTTAAATATTTATTGAGAAGACATAATATATGAGTGTACGCTAGCGTACTGTGTAAACTTAATTAAGATGACGCCACATGGATTCCTGGAAAACCCCATAATATTCTGTTCAATAATTACAAGCATTCTTGTAGATAATTAAGGTAAAGTCTGCTACCCTTGATCTCTCAAAGGTTTCCGTTGTGAATCGACAATGACCCTTTTCAAATCACTTACAGGCCCTTTAATATACTGGAAGACAAGTTAAGGGTAGAGAAGGGGAAGGGCTAGCTATATAACTTGAAAGATAGACGAGGGATCATGATATCTTTAATATCCGGTATCTCTAGTTCATAACACATGGATTCAACGCCTGATACTCACCCAAGGTTGTATAATAAGGTTGCTTACTCTCAAAGTTCTCCAATGTGCGGGAAATGTCGTCTCCTAAGCATAGATAGAAAAAATCCGTTCATGACGTCACTAATTATAGAGGCCAGAGTGACGTCATATGCGGATTCTATCTATCTTAGCTAAGGAGACATTTTCCTTACGTTTGAGCGCATCTAGAGTAAGCCACCTTATTACACAACCTTGTACTCACCACAACTTGGGTCAAAGCTTTTGTGTCAAATCGCGCTAATCTGAAACGCTTGATATCAATATCAACAGAAATTTTTCAAATTTAAGCTGTAAAATTTCCTATGTTCGTTTTTTTCATTTCGTTCGTTTATCGTTAGTGAACGACCCATTTCCTTAGTTTTTTCTAATCTCTCAAAAAATTGATTTCGTTCGGTTTCAAATCATCGATAATTTTCCATCTATTTCGTTCGTTTTCTCACTGAACGATCGTTCGTTCTGTAAAATCATTTGTTAAATAAGATCGTTTTAAGATAAGATAAGATAAGATCTTTTATTAAAAAACGATAGTTTTTTTTCAAAAGTGTATTGAAATCGTTCGTTCGGTAAAAAAACTATTGTTTTTAAAATCTTTCAGAAAATTCGTTTGTTCTATAAAAAAATTGATTGCTCGTTCCGAACATGGAACATCTGAGAGGAATTCATTTAATCTTTAGTGCAACAAAATTTGGAACTCTATTATGAAACATTTGTGTACTTTATCATGCATACACCCTTCATAGTGAATTTTATTATTGACGTGATATAAAGTACCGTGCTATAAAGTTTCGATTGGTTCTCCAAAAAGTTTCTGATATTTTTAGAATTTCTTTTAAAAATTTAATTGAAAATTTAAATTTATGCTTTGTTAAAAAACTAAAAATAATAATTGCATCAAGACAAGTGCACAAACGTTTCAAAAAATTACCTGTAACACTATTTATTTGCTCGACGTGTTATAAAGTTTGTGGACTTGACTCTGTATCTGTATCTCGCCTTTATAAAATATATTTTGAAAGCTTGGGGGGGGGATAAAATATAATATAAAAACAAAATAACCAAATAATAGTGTTATAAAAAGTTATTATTTATCCTAATTATGTTTTTAGATATTTGTCCCAGAGGAACCATCCTGACAATGATAACCCTGACACCAGGTAAACAAAATGGCGATGATTCAAAATTTTTAAAAATGGCGACAAATATAAAATAAATTTTAAAAAAACATCAATATGGTAATTCAAAATATAGACAAATGTGCCAAACCAAAAAATTCTATTATAATAAATAATAAAAAAGTCATTAAATGGCGGTCTTTGAAATTTATTTAATGGCTTTAATAAAAAATTTAAATCATTGCAGATTTCGTTAGATATATCTGATATATATTTAGGTTTGCACGTATGGTGATATTTGATATATTTTTTGCTTTACTTATATGGTAATATCTGATATATTTTTAGGTTTACGCATATGGTGATATCTGATTTATTTTTAGGTTTTTGCATATGGTGATATTTGATATATATTTAGATTTACGCATATGGTGATATCTGATATATTCTTAGGTTTACGCATATGGTGATGCAGTTTGGACAGTTTCTTGATCATGATATAACAGTTACCCCGAAGGATGGTATGTATTGTACATAGTATAATCCTTTTTTCCTGAAAATTGAGCATAAATTTTCAAGGAAATTGAGAAAGGATATAAGAACATGTTTCAGCGACATGTGTAAACATTTTTACAGGATTTATAACCTCTCCAGCACCAGAATATGGAATGGAACTTATGTTTTTTTTCAAAACTCGTTTTAAAATTTTTGGAAAACTATCGTATTGAGAAAAAATCCCAAACGCTGTCGATCTCTTCATCTCCATCCTTTTACTGTGTAAAGCCTTTTTCTATGATGTCCGGGCGCTTTTTTATCCCCCGCCTCCGACATCTTGCTTATTCGTTTGAATGATCATTGATAAACGTTTACCATACTTTTTTAACTTAAATTTAATAATCATCAAACCTGACCTTTTTGGTAATGATAAAGATGTTTAGTATTTTTCATTAATTAATGAAGTGTTAAACAAAATTTGTGTATAGTTTGGTGTAAACTAGTTTGGTGTAAACTACTTTGGTATAAACTACTTTGGTGTAAACTAATTTGGTGCAAACTAGTTTGGTGTAAACTAGTGTGGTGTAAACTAGTTTTGTGTAAACTAGTTTGTTGTAAACTAGTGTGGTGTAAGCTAGTTTGGTGTAAACTAGATGTGGTGTAAACTAGTTTGGTGTAAACTAGTTTGGTGTAAACTAGTGTGGTGTAAACTAGTTTGGTGTAAACTAGTTTGGTGTAAACTAGTTTGGTGTAAACTATTTTGGTGCAAACTAGTTTGGTATAAACTAGTGTGGTGTAAACTAGATGTGGTGTAAACTAGTTTGGTGTAAACTAGATGTGGTGTAAACTAGTTTGGTGTAAACTAGTGTGGTGTAAACTAGTTTGGTGTAAACTAGTTTGGTGTAAACTAGTTTGATGTAAACTAGTGTGGTGTAAACTAGTGTGGTTTATACTAGTTTGGTGTAAACTAGTTTGGTGTAAACTAGTGTGGTGTAAACTAGTTTGGTGTAAACTCGTTTTGTGTAAACTAGTTTGGTGTAAACTAGTGTGGTGTAAACTAAATTGGTGTAAACTAGTTTTGTGTAAACTAGTTTTGTGTAAACTAGTTTGGTGTAAACTAGTTTGGTGTAAACTAAATTGGTGTAAACTAGTTTGGTGTAAACTAGTTTGGTGTAAACTAGTGTGGTGCAAACTAGTTTGGTGCAAACAAGTTTGGTGCAAACTAGTTTGGTGTAAAGTAGATGTGGTGTAAACTAGTTTGGTGTAAACTGGTGTGGTGAAAACTAGTTTGGTGTAAACTAGCTCGGTGTAAACTAGTTTGGTGTAAACTAGTTTGGTGTAAACTAGTTTGGTGTAAACTAGTTTGGTATAAACTAGTTTGGTGTAAACTAGTTTGGTGTAAACTAGTTGCATTCATGTTTGTTTTCCTTCAAAATCTAGAGAGCTAGGGAGCTAACCAAAACAATCACTTCGATGCAAAAATTATGTTTTGCCGAAATAAAAACAAAACTTTAAAATTCGAAAATGCAGAGAAAGCTTAGCCGATCAGTCATCGATTAATTAACAAAAGAAAACGTTTGATTGATCGCTTAAAGAAACTGTATGCGAAAATTTTATGTGACCCTACATGCAAAGATAGCAATGCCCGATTTAAAACGGTAAACCTTTTAAACTTAATAAAATTAAAAGTTTCCTGACTTAAAAAGTTTTTATTTTTGCGAATTTTTCCATAGTTTCTCACCAGGAAAAGTACACAAGTCACTTCTGTAACGAAACCACAAATGAAAATAAACAGTTTAAATAATTAACTAAAACATCAGACAAAGCTTTCAAGGGTACCGTTGTAAATCAGACTTTGCCATATTTGTATGGAGGGTCGCTTGAACTTACGCTTACTATCTCTCTAAACTCTTTCAGAAGAGAACTATAAACTCACATCTACTTTTTTTAAATATCTCACTCCCCTATCTCTACAATTGGATTACAGGAGGTGGTGAGGGGTTTAATCGACCCCTCCCACCATATATTTTCTATATGGGGGGGGGGGGGGGCATTATCCCAAAAGTGCGCGCGCGCTCGCACTGTTTTTTCTTAATTCCTTGCTAAGCAGTCCCAGTTTAGATCCTCGTTTATCCCTGTTCAATTTACTAGAAAGGGTTTTCACTACATGAACCCATTTGTAGTTTACATAAATTATATTTTATTCTTTTCTTCTTATTAACTCTTTATGTATTATATACATAGTATTATACAACCAATTCTGTAAAAGGTTTCATAAATTAACATAAATATGAGTTCTGCTAAATAAATTTGCATGACTTCGCAACATTTACCCCATTTCACAGTACCCCTCTCACCGTTAAATTTTTCCCCTGAATTTCCAAAATGTCTGAATTTTATTTTCAGAAACCCTGGACTGTTGCAAGGATACCACGAATGATTCAAAATGCTTCATAATTCAAATACCACCGAGAGACAGGTGATTTTTTTTCACAATGATTTTTTCCGCCTTGAATTTTTTTTCGATTTGAATAATTTTTAATTGTTTTCACTAGATTGAAACTTTTAATCAGTAAAGAGCTAAGCCACGGTCTCGCAAGTAAATCATTGTCATTCTTCTTTCTTGAAGACAAGAAAAATCCCTAAAGATGCATGTTGTATGTATATTAGAAAAAAAATGAAAAAAATCAGTTCCATTTTAGTATTACTAAAGTAGTTAGTTATTTAGTAGTTAAAAATGAAGAAAGACGACGTCTATCATTCCACATTATTAATCAGATCTTGTTTATCGGGTATTAATGTAAATCTGCTCTTGTTTAATTGGTACTGATGTTAATCGGATCTTGTTTAATGGGTACCAATGTGAATCGGATCTTGTTTAATGGGTGCCAATGTGAATCGGATCTTGTTTAACGGGTACCAATGTGAATCGGATCTTGTTTAATGGGTACCAATGTGAATCGGATCTTGTTTAACGGGTACCAATGTGAATCGGATCTTGTTTAACGGGTACCAATGTGAATCGGATCTTGTTTAACGGGTACCAATGTGAAACGGTCTTGTTTAATGGGTACCAATGTGAATCGGATCTTGTTTAACGGGTACCAATGTGAATCGGATCTTGTTTAACAGGTACCGATGTGAATTAGATCTTTTTTAACGGGTACCGATGTGAATAAGATTATTTTCAACGGGTACCGATGTGAATTAGATTATTTTTAACGGGTACCGATGTGAATTAGATTATTTTTAACGGGTACCGATGGGAATTAGATCTTTTTTAACGGGTACCGATGTGTATCGGATCTTGTTTAAAGGGTACCAATGTGTATCGGATCTTGTTTAACGGGTACCAATGTGTATCGGATCTTGTTTAACGGGTATCAATGTGAATCGTATCTTGTTTAACAGGTACCGATGGGAATTAGATCTTTTTTAAAGGGTACCGATGGGAATTAGATCTTGTTTAATTGGTAAAAATGTGAATCGGATCTTGGTTACCGGGTACCGATGTGAATTGGATCTTGTTTAACGGGTACCGATGTGAATCGGATATTGCTTAACGGGTACGGATGTGAATCGAATCTTATTTAACGGGTAATGATGTGAATCGAATTAACCCCTCTTTAAGATCAATTAAAACCCATGGCAGTCCCTAAAGGTTGTTTTTATTTATATTGATTAGTTTTTTTCTTTAAGATTTTATTCTTGGGTTAATCATACTGTAACTTGTCTAAATTTGGTCCGATCTACTCCATTATGCCAGGTTTGTATTATTATTATTATATTTGTATAATTTTTATTATTTTTATCATTTGTATAATTTTATTATTATTATCATTATTATTAATATTAGACACCTCAACGTGAGCAGTACAACGGAATAACCTCGTATATTGACGCCTCTACAGTTTACGGAAGTGAAGTCGGACATGCTGCTTTTATCCGGAAGTAAGGGTTTGGTTTGTGGACGCTTCTTGTGTTAATAGTGTGACAACCATTACGATTTTGTTTAAATAAAATTGAACAATTGTGTTTTGACTCCCTTTTGAATGAATAAATGAATAAATGAATAAATGAATAAATGAATAAATGAATAAATGAATAAATGAATAAATGAATAAATGAATAAATGAATAAATGAATAAATGAATAAATGAATAAATGAATAAATGAATAAATGAATAAATGAATAAATGAATAAATGAATCTATGAATAAATGAATAAATGAATAAATGAATAAATGAATAAATGAATAAATGAACTAGGTATGAAGGGGGCGAACTAATGGAAAATGATGTGACAGGACAACTACCAACGAAGGAGCAGGTTAGTTCTAAAACTAAGGTGCTTGGACCTTTTCAGATAAATTTGCTCTAATCCATCCTGCACCAGTTCTTAAGTTCTCTTTGTTACAATTTTTTTAATCTGTAAAAACATTTTTGATCTTTAAAGTCATTCAGAACTTTTCTTTTTTGGCTAGATCAACTTGCTGAATGAGCAAAAAACAAAATTAGCAAAATTAATTAAGCAAATTTTAAGCAAAATAATAGATTTTTTGGGAAGAAAATAGTTTTTTTTGTGTACTAAATCATTTTTTTAAATAGAAAAATTGCCATATTTGAGACGTGCATAGTAATAATTGTTTTAAAAAAGTGAAAAATCGACCTCCCTTTGTGAAAAATTTTAATTCTTTAATTACTTAATTTCCTCCATTTTGGTTTTTTTTATAAATGTTGCTTCTAATTTGCTACAGTATAATTTTCTAAGGTAAAACAGATTTCACATTTTCCATGAAAAAGTTTCTCCTTTAGTTAAAGGGACAGACCGGCTATGTAAGGTAGTTGAACTGAGTATGCAGTGTTGTGGACAAATTCTTCAGGATTCATTTGGGACATGTAACACTATTTAAAAATCCGTAAATCCTGAGTTTGAGCGCAAAGTCGACGTTAAAAATCGTACTTTTGGGTCGATACGGTTTCATTTAATGATTAAATAACGACGACAAAAAATGTAAATAAAACTACCATAAACTAATTAGTTGTTTACAAACATGTTGAGAAAATAAAAATAACTCTTATCATCGAAAATAAGTAATCTTATTCAATAATTAGTTTCTATATTCTCTGACTACTCACGAATATTTCCTGTAGATGTTCTGGAATTTTTATTGAAAAGACGACATTTGAAGAATTTGTATAAATCTGCGAACAAATTCATAGAAAATAAGATATTCAATGTAATGATGAAAACGAAATAATTTATTCTAACATTTATTTATTGACAAATTTCTTTTAAGAAATATGTTCCTAAACATCTTACTAGTTTACTGTATAATTTTACTTTATTTTTCGTCGTAGTTATTTAATAATTTTAAAAACGTTTTATATGTCTCAAATGAATCCTAAAGAATTTGTCAACAACACTGCATACTCAGTTTAACTACCTTACATATAGCCGGTCTGTCCCTTTAAACTTTATTAATATTTTATTCAAAACTAAACAGAATCTGAACCTCTCTAAACACAAACTTCCATTTTGTTTACAAGTTATTTTTTACCTTTGAGAATTTTTTACAAAAGTTACAGCACAGATTTCAAAATATTTTTTCAGGCCTCAGCCTACTTTTTTTAAAGTCATAAATGAAAAAATATATTCTAAAGCTAAAATATGTATTTATTTCTAAATGCGTTGTTGGCAATATCATGATAAATATTTCTATGAAAATTAAATAAACTAAAACAAAAATAAGAAAACCATGGAAAATCATTGGTACAATAAAAATAGGAGCAACTGTAGAAAATTCATCATTTCTTTTTAGAAAGTTTAGAAACTGTGAGACTTCATCGAAATCCTGAATATCATTTGAATTAAAATGTAAACACAACAAAAATTCCTCCCCCCCCCCTCCACCCCCCTCTGTATTTTTTATTTCTAATTTTAAACTGTTTCAGTTGAATCTTCGCCCTGACATTAACAGGTTAAGAAAGGTGAGTGTAATTATGTTTTTAATCAAAAAATGTTGTTCATGACGTTTGTGACACGCGAATTAGCGCACGTTTTCGTCTTTTCAGACCGAAATTAATATTTATCTTTCTACATGTTACACATTCTACATTTTTATCAAGTTTTTTATGTTTATCCTTCTCTAACCCCATTTTTTTTTAAAGAGTTTCAAAGTAATTATAAGTGTCCCTTTAACCGTTTGGAGTCTAATTTAAACAGTACCCTTAAACCTTAAAATGGAGATATCCTTGGTTTCCTGTCTGAAACATAATAATTCATAAGCTACAAAGTAAATTACTTGTGGGTCTATGTTGCAGAGACAATGAAGAAAATTGACAAAATGTTTGTCTATAGTTTTCTGAATAACTATATTTAACAGAGATTATTTGAATACAGGGAGAACCATAAAACTCTGGAATAGACAGACGGCGTTAAGTCTCACTTTAGGACTTTAAATAGTCCAACTAACATGAGACAGACGACTTTGCAGTGTAAACAGACCCACGCCACTTAAAAACTGGTTTAATAAGTGTCTAGAAAATAGTCCAATTAACATGAGACACAGCGACTTTACGTTGTAAAGAGACCCACGCCTCTAAAAAACTGGTTTAATAAGTGACTAGTGAAACTATTTGCTTTTTAAAAGCATCAAATACACTTCAGTATTGCTTATAATATCGTCTCTCTATTCCATAGTTTTCTGGTTCTCTCTGTAAATAGGCCCTCAAGACTCAAGAGCAATTAAATAGTCTTTTATTTACAAATTTTGAATATCTGTTTTTTCTTTCAAAAAGGTGAACAATTCATTTATTAATGAGCATCCCATACAAAACCAAAATTTACCAAAATTTAGAAAAACAATAAAAAATGATAAAATTTTTACACGGTAAGCACGGTGAGCATCCATTTTTGTTTTTAGGAACGTCAGATAGATTTTGTATCTGGAGACGAGAGGACCAATGAGCATCCATTCCTCACTTCCATGCATATCGTCTTCCTTAGAGAACATAACAGGTAGCAATCAATTAATCAAGCAAGCAATCAGCCAATTAATCAATTAATAAAATTATGAATCTATAACTTTTACATCTATGTAGGATCATTTAATTTAAATAATCAATTTAAAAATTTAGAAACGATTCTAACTCATTGTTTCATGGACAATTAATAAATTAACCAATTAAAAAAAATCAATTAATCAATCTGAAGACAAGGGTGGGAGGAAGTGCAAATAATAATTGCGGGGCTGGGGGGGGGGTTCAAGTAAATGATTTTCAATTTAGTTTGAATTGAAAGTTGATATTCAGGCTGAATTTTAAACCAAACTAAATTAAAATTCAAAAATGGAGACGTTTTCAAGATTATTAGAATATTTCTTATTTTTCTCGGAATGTTACACATATTTGTTTGTTGCAAGTTCTAGTGTTAAGATATAGAAATAGGAAATGAACCGAGTTTTTGCATCAAACTCTAATTTTCTAACTTCTTTATCTTTGCAATCTTTATTATTTCAAACTATAAATTTGGTCAGATCAAATGGTACAAGTTTCGAATATCAAAGGTTTACAACATTTTAAAATTTAAATTTCGCAAAAACTCGGTTCCTTTAAAAAAAAAAACTCTTTTAAATGTTTTTAAAAATTTACATAGAGAGTATGTTTAAGAAATCTGCTCAGTGTAAAGCGATACTTTCAGCAATATATTTTCCATTTTGTTATGAACCCTGTATCTTGTTATCAGAAAACTAGAAAATATAAACTTGGATAATTCCTTAACATTTACTTTTAGGAGATTGTTATTGGAGGAGGGAGGGGGGGAGGGTGTTTTATCTGATTTTTCTTTGTAAATCATTAAATTCTTTGGAAAAAAAATTCCGTTTAAACTTTATTTATTTGTAAAATTGGGTCTTCTGTTCGTTTGTTAGTATTATCTAATAAATGTCAGAACGGCTGAACCGATCGTGTCCGGGTCCAAGGGAATTTTAATTTTCTATCTTTGCAACCCAATGTCGTAGACCTTTTATTTTAATCTATGAGTTTGAGTTTGTTACAACTCATCTGACCCGACCCATGAAAAGGTTTATGTTTGGCGAAAATCCATCAATTTTAACAGAAAATACGCCAAACATTTTGTTTATTATAAAATGATGAAAAATTTGTGGTTTGAAATCAGCAGTTCAAAACTAAACTTGTTACTGTTTTAAGGGAAAGTTTATGCTCTGATGAAATTTCAAATTTTGACTCAACAAAATTTTGATTTGTCAAAGTTTATGAATACCCACCATTATAGATAGAAAAATCTCACAAACTCTATCTTTTCTTCTAATTTATACAAAATTACAAGAATTTGTAAAAGAGCGGGATAAAAATATATTTTAAACATTACATTTATCACTAATTGTATTATATATTGTAGGATTGCTCGTGAACTACGTAAACATCTGCCAACCTATCTCCAGCAGGACGAATTCATTTATCAGGAATCAAGAAGACTAGGTATAGTTTACAGTCTACATACATTTTACAAGAAGACTAGGTATAGTTTACAGTCTACATACATTATACAAGAAGACTAGGTATAGTTTACAGTCTACATACATTATACAAGAAGACTAGGTATAGTTTACAGTCTACATACATTATACAAGAAGACTAGGTATAGTTTACAGTCTACATACATTACACAAGAAGACTAGGTATAGTTTACAGTCTACATACATTATACAAGAAGACTAGGTATAGTTTACAGTCTACATACATTAGACAAGAAGATTAGGTATAGTTTACAGTCTACATATATTATACAAGAAGACTAGGTATAGTTTATGGTCTACATACATTATACAAGAAGACTAGGTATAGTTTACAGTCTACATACATTATACAAGAAGACTAGGTATAAATTTACAGTCTACATACATTATACAAGAAGACTAGGTATAGTTTACAGTCTACATACATTATACAAGAAGACTAGGTATAGTTTACAGTCTACATACATTATACAAGAAGACTAGGTATAGTTTCTCTTTGCACTGACCTAAAAATGGAAGTAATTGAGTCTTTCCACAAACTCAAATTTTTTATTCCTATATGTTTGCAACTTGACGGTTTAAACCATTGATATTTTAAACTTAGATCATTTGATCTAACAGAATTCATAGTCTAACATCTATAGAACATATCTAAGGTCTACGCCATTGTGTTGCAACGATAAAGGGACTTGAAAATAAAAGCTGGTGGCAAAGACACAATTCCTTTCCAGAATTAGAAATTTGTTTAGCTAGAAACACGACGATATCTTAATCATAAGTGATTCAAGGGTATTTCTTTACAGGAGGGTCTCTTTAAAATACGCAAACAGTCCCATTAGATTTAAATATTTTCTAGTTGGAGCCCAGATGCAGAATATAGTTTACGGAGAGTTTCTGCCTACAATCCTAGGAGCTAAATATATGAAGAAATATAATCTACTAGCAGAGGATTCTTCGCAGGGATATTATTCATCAAAATATATTCAAATAAGAATAGTTTATTTTTCCCATGGTTGTTTGTGGATAAAAACCAGGAGTGTTTATTTTGCTGAATTTCCCCCCCCCCCCCCCCCCTCCTCCCTGGAATTTTTTTCGGGGGGGGGGGGGAAGAATGTAAAATTGGATATCACAAGGTAAGCTTTTTTTTATACTTTTACCAAAATATTCATAAATGAAATCATTTACAACTTTTTTCCGTTTCAGGAAAAATTGAAGAAGAATGATTGAAAAATAGTTTTAGTCTTAAATGGACCAATTACATACGACATCACAAATGTCAAATATAACAAGCAAAAAGAAATTTTCTTACATTAGTTGACATGTTTTCTAAGATTGAATAAAAAAGTGTAAAAACAGTATATAAAAACACATGAAATGCACTTATTTTACTGTAAGATCAGCACTTTATTCTAAGGTTATCACTATTATTAATAATTTTGCCGGTCAAATCAATTTGGGTCAAACAGGAATAGCTGGTAAATTTTATATCTTTATTTATTTCCAAATCTACTAAAGGTTTGTAGATAAAGCTCAACACTAAAACTGTTCGACTGTTCGAACAAAATAAGTCTTAGTCTTATGGCAAAAAATATCAGAACTACTGAATCAGTTAGTGTCTATAAAACCCTTTCAAAATTGAGAAATGTATTTCCAAAAGATTGTATTTTAATTTTATGAATTTAAATCTGAATATTAAAGTTTTTTGTCATCTTTTTATTAAATTTCTAAATCTAATAATGAATCAATGAATTTTAAAATAGAATAATAAATCTTTAAATTTATAAAATGATAAGATAAATTGATTATGTCTAAATTGAACAATAAATCTGTGATTTTGTAAATTTGATCTAGTTGTGAATAAAAATCTTTTTTATTTCTAATTGACTATAGATTTATTGAAGGAATGAATAATTCGAATGCACAAAGTTTTCAATTAAATAGCGATTTGTTAAATGAATAAAGTCTAAAATTGAAATAAAGAATATTTCCAATTTCTAATTTGAATTATTGATCTATAAATTTCTATATAAAAAGACATACGAATTCCTAACTTCAATCGTAAATAAATGAATTTAAAATTAATTATGAATTTTAAATCAATTAATGAATCAATGAATATCAATGCAGTACGACCCTAGAGAAAACCCAAGCGTTATTCATGCATTCACAGTAGCAGCCTTTAGGTGAGTGGTGTCATTATTATTATTAATTATCGTTATCACCGGTTGATGAAAAAAATTCCTCTAAATACAGTTTTAGTTTGTGTTTTTAAAATGTTTAGCCTTTTGAATGAAAATTAAACATCTTTTTACAATGGGCTTTGTTCCGTTTTCCTTGTTGGGGTTTTATATGTTTAATAAATAGCTCAACCTTCACTTTAAATCTGCAGATTAAAGATGACAGCGTAAATTATATTTAAAAGTTTAAATGCTTATTTAAACTTTAAAATTTTAATATATTGTTATTTTGTGGTAAATATTGATGTACTCCATACTCTTTTTGTTTTATAGCCCCCATATTCTCTGTTTAAACACTCCCTGATTAACTCCATATTCAAGGATAGAACAGTCCATGATAAACTCCATATTATAAGTTTGGACACTCCATGATAAACTCCATATTCTAGGTTTAAACACACCATGATAAACTCCATATTCTAGGTTTAAACACTCCATGATAAACTCCATATTCTAGGTTTAAACACTCCATGATAAATTCCATATTCTAGGTTTGGACACTCCATGATAAACTTCATATTCTAGGTTTAAACACTCCATGATTAACACTATATTCTAGGTTTGGACACTCCATGATAAACTCCATATTCTAGGTTTGGACACTCCATGATAAATTCCATGTTTATGCTAAAGTCCGGAAAACATGATTCAACTGACCCACATACATTCTTTTGGAGACTTAGGTATAATATTTTTTTAGAATTTTTTTTTTGAAAATTTGGAAAAATACACTTTTTTAAATTTGTAAAAGTTTCCAGTCTCGGCTTTAAACCTTGAGAGAGAGCACGATTTCTCTAAACATTTAAGTCCTATTTATAAAATTGTGTTAAATATAAAAATATTCTCATAAGAAACTAAAAAATCCTTAGAAAAATATATAGTAATTAATAGAAAAATATATACTAACTAAAAGAAAAATACATAATGATTAATAGAAAAATATATAATGATTAATAGAAAAATATATAATGATTTANGATAGATAGATAGATAGATAGATAGATAGATAGATAGATAGATAGATAGATAGATAGATAGATAGATAGATAGATAGATAGATAGATAGATAGATAGATAGATAGATAGATAGATAGATAGATAGATAGATAGATAGATAGATAGATAGATAGATAGATAGATAGATAGATAGATAGATAGATAGATAGATAGATAGATAGATAGATAGATAGATAGATAGATAGATAGATAGATAGATAGATAGATAGATAGATAGATAGATAGATAGATAGATAGATAGATAGATAGATAGATAGATAGATAGATAGATAGATAGATAGATAGATAGATAGATAGATAGATAGATAGATAGATAGATAGATAGATAGATAGATAGATAGATAGATAGATAGATAGATAGATAGATAGATAGATAGATAGATAGATAGATAGATAGATAGATAGATAGATAGATAGATAGATAGATAGATAGATAGATAGATAGATAGATAGATAGATAGATAGATAGATAGATAGATAGATAGATAGATAGATAGATAGATAGATAGATAGATAGATAGATAGATAGATAGATAGATAGATAGATAGATAGATAGATAGATAGATAGATAGATAGATAGATAGATAGTAAAGACAATGTTTGTAGAGATAAAAGTTAGAAAATAGACAATTAAAAGAATTGTACAACGGAACAGTTCTAATAAAGTTGGAATAGAATTACCAAACATTTAACAAACAAACAAACACACGAACAACAAACTTCAATTAACATAAAAGAAAACACAACCCAAAAGTACGAACAAACAAACATTTTAAAGAGAAAAAAAACACCCTAAAGTGCAAACAAAGAAAAACCCAAAATAAAAATTTCAAAAAACTATATATAAATAAATTTTGACGTCAACTAGAAAGTGAAGGAACTGAAAATTCTAATCCCTTTATCTTTGCAAAATGATTTTTTAAACCTTTGATAACTCAAACTTAGATAATATGATTCAACAAAACTTATAGCTGGAAATGTCTAAGGTCTAAGCACATTGGGTTGCAAAGATATGGGAATTACAAAATCATAGTTTATGGTCAGAACTTAATTCCTTTGTTGTCGTCTGTCAATTTTGGCCAGGCACGGTCCTTCTCATAAGGGAAGGTGGGGGGGGGGGGAGTTCTAGAAAAGTAGACGCGAAGCACCAAATAAAAATGAGATATAAAAATAATTTCCCAAACATCAAATATCTAAAATATATATTTTCCCAATGTTTGCTGAGTGTATATCTAGTGAAGTGTCCATACAAAGGAAGAGTTAGGTTTATTCTGTAAATTTATCAAACATTAGACTTTTCGGAAAATATCAAAGTATTTTTACAATAAATTGAATTAAAGGGAGTGTTCGCAATGTTTAACAGACTATTATCATTATTATTGTTATTATAATTATTATTATTATTGTGATCATTTTAGGGAAATATTTGATGGTCAGACTGTTGGTGGATCTCGTCTTCCCTTGGAGAATATGCTCGAAGGAAATCTTAGCTTCAATTTTTCAAATTTTGCTCTGTTTTCAACCTTTTTGCTTTGTTTTTAAGCCTTAGTAATTACTAGCTGGAGGGCCCGATGTTGCCCGTGGAAAAATTTTTTAAAATAAATAAAAAAAATAAAAAATAAAAAAATTCTAGAAAATNGTCGTACCAGTAAAATCAAAAGTGAAGGAGCTACAAGGTCGCAAAGTCGTACCAGTAAAACCAAAAGTGAAGGAGCTACAAGGTCGCAAAGTCGTACCAGTAAAATCAAAACTGGTGAAGCTACGAGGTCACAAAGTAGTACCAGTAAAATCTAAACTACAGTAGTTACGAGGTCACAAAGTCGTACCAGTAAAATCTAAACTACAGGAGCTACGAGGTCACAAAGTCCTACCAGTAAAATCAAAACTAGGAGTTACGAAGTCACAAAGTCGTACCATGACCAATTTCTGAATACGCCCCTGGTACGACTTTGTGACTTCGTAACTCTTCTAGTTTTGATTTTATCAAGTATAAGAAAAGCATATATTTGTCCAGTTACAAGAAAATTAATTCAAAACATTTCTCTTCTTTTAAATATAAAGCTAAGACCTGGTTAAATGTTAAGGATTATGTTCCCAGATGCCTCAAACCGTGGATCCATTCTTCTCTACCGAGATCACAAACCATCTTTTCCAAAAAAATAAAAAACAAGAAAATTTTGGTCAAGGTAAAATAAAATAAAACATATTTTTTATATTGATTACTATTCTTCTAAACAATACCTTTAATGCAAGTCTATCGGGAAAAATACCTTTTATTGGAAAACTTGAAATGATCAAATGTGTTATGTTAGATCTCCTAGCGATCAATGTACAGAGAGGCAGAGATCATGGAATACCGGGATATAATGCATACAGGTAAATAATAATAATTTTATAATACACTTGATAATTATAACAATGGTAATAACAATTAAAAAGATGATGGCAATGTCGAAAAGATGTCATAAACTATGCTTTTCGATACACTGAAGATTTATTTTCTTCTACTGTCATTCTTTAATTATAGTCATAAAACATAAATGGTGAAATATAAACATAATTAATGGTAAATATATAATAAACATTTACTATACAATATACATATACCTTTAAGTTTATATATGTATGCAAGACTACAAAAAGATGAGACTGTAAAGACGACCAAAAATTTGGTGATTTGAAGCTTCATTTTTGGCTTCAGCTTTCAATTGATTATTTTGATGGTTTACTAAATGATTAAGCACAGAAAATAAGCCAGTTTTGGTCTACAAGGAAACCTGAAGAAAATGGACTAAACAAATTTCGTACAATCGTCTCCGAAGTCAAATTGTTTGTGGGTATAACCCTGTATGTAATAAAAAACGAATACCTTTCTATTGGAAAATAAATAAATAAATTAATATTGATAATTATGATAATAATATTAACCCTATCACGATCCCCCCCATGACCTGTGTTTTTTTCGTTTAACTTAAAAACTGATTAAACGAGAACTTCTATAGTTTTTATTAATTAAGCTACAGATCTAAAATTAATTTATTTATCTCATCTCTGATATGGGGGGAAGGATGTACCCCCCCCCCCCACCCCCCATCTATATTAGACAAAAATAGTCCAATCGGGAAAGGATTGAAAATAATAATAATAATAACTTCTATTTAGAAAATACTGTGGTTTGTCTCCTATGACTGACTGGACGAACAAACCAAGGAATTGGATAATTTAATAATAGTTTAATCAAATACATTTTTTACCACCTTTTGACCAACATTACCATCCTATGATTCCTTCCATCAGAGGGACGTTCAGTTACTTAACGTCCCTATGAGACAAATAAGTAATATAACGACCCGGAAAGGTTTCGTGAAAAAACTCGCGCATTTGCGTCAGAGAAGACGATAAAATTGTATACAACTACTTTTTCGGGAAATTGAAAATTATACTAAACCACGGGATTCCCTCGACCAATTTTGCCTATAAAACATCCCTCGCTGCGTTCTGGGTGTTATGAAGGCAAAATTGGTCTTGGAAACATGGTCTTGGTATTGTTAAATTCTCTTAACTTCCTTGTAAATTAGTTGTAAATAATTTTTATTTGAAAAATCCCGAGAAACGTTTTTATATTTTCTTAATATTAAATATTCCGAATTGCAGTGAACTAAGCGAAGAGTATTGGCTACAGCTCAAGGTATTTAAACCGGGTCAAAGTTTGTGAAGGTTTCTTATAACTGAGTTTGCAGAGACGTTTATTTGATAGAAGGAAAGAATCGATTTCTTGTGAACCAAATTTGTGTAAGCTTGATACAAAATCTAAAGAAAATAGCTCGAAATATGACAAATTAAATTGCTTTCCAACCCTTCAGAAATTCCTTCTGAACGTAGTAATTCATTTCATCTTAGAAATAAGCCTTGAACAGGTCTTTGAAATTAGGTCTCTGTTGGTGTCACATCAAAGCTTCAGTTTAGAGAAACGTCTAGAATTTATATCTAAGATTTAGAAACAGAATTCACTTGCACAAAATGTTTCCTTTCAAAGAGGTTTAGAACTAAAGAAATAAAGGCAGCACAGTAATTCAATTGTGTTAAAAATTCTATCGCTATTTCGCTAAATACTCCTTTTAAATTAGAAACGTAATGTTTAGGGCTACAGAAAAATATAAAAGAGTTGGCAATAAAACCAATGGCCAAGTTGACACTTTAACTTTAACTTTATCTTTATTTTTAATTTTATCTTTAACTTTAACTTTAACTATAACTTTAACTTTATCTTTATTTTTAATTTTATCTTTAACTTTAACTTTAACTTTAACTTTAACTTTAACTTTAACTTTAACATTATTTTTAATTTTATCTTTAACTTTAACTTTAACTTTAACTTTAACTTTTACTTTAACTTTAACTTTAACTTTAACATTATTTTTAATTTTATCTTTAACTTTAACTTTAACTTTTACTTTTACTTCAACTTTAACTTTAACTTCAGCTTTAACTTTAACTTTAACCTTAATTTTAACTTCAACTTTAACTTTAACTTTACATTTAACTTTAAATTTATCTTTAACTTTTAGGATGTGTATGATAAAGTTGATGATATTGATCTGATGGTGGGCGGAGTAGCTGAGACTAATGTCAAGGGCGGAGCAGTCGGACCAACATTTGCCTGCATAATTGGTAAAAAAAAGTTTTTAAAAAGAATTTTTTCTAATTTGAAATATTTATGATATGATGTTCATTGATCTAAATAATCGAAACTTAATCCAACAAAAATAATTTTTGAAATGAAAAAGAAACACAAAAAATTCCGAAATTTAAGAAAGCTGGACTTCTAAGAAAATACTTTTTTATTGGTAACGTTGTCAAAATCTGATGTGATCTTTTCTTAGAGTTTTAATTTTGAATTATATTTTTTTCTTTATTTAGGAGAACAGTTTAAGAAGTTGAAATATGGAGATAGATTTTTCTATACTCACCAACCAGACTCATATCATTCTAAGGTTAGATGATATATTACCTGTCTGTACAATGTGCTTAAGAAATTAATGAATTTTATTAATATTATTTTTCTTAAATAATCCAGGGGTTGTCAGCTGTTTCTAAATCCTATGTACTGGAGCGTACTCTTGGCGACATCTTGTGTGAAAACTCGGAAATAGCCGAGGTTCAGCAATGGGTCACCCTTCAACCTGATAATCAGTTTAACAAGATGGTAGGAGTACACTTTTACACACACCCCTTGTCAAAATATTTTAGGCGGTTTCTGCTTAGGGCGGGGGGTAGTTCAGCTTTTTTTGAAATCGTTGGTTACTTTAAAAGAACGATCGGTCCCCAGGAACGAGTCGACGCCCAGTCCTAGGTCTGGTCGGGGCAATAAAGTAGTCCTGGTTGGGACAACAAAGAAGTACTGGTCGGGGCAATAAAGTAGTCCTGGTCGGGGCAATAAAGTAGTTGGTCCAATTAAACTAACTACACCGAAAGCATCCTGTCTGTATCGTATTTTTTTCTATCATTCAAAACTCGCCAAAAATAACGTAACCGGGACTTTATTTACTTTAATATTTAAAATACATAATTCCAAAAAAATATGAAAAAATCGACATTTAATGGGTTAATACTGGAATTATAACCAAGACCTTTAGTTTACCGTAATTCGGGATTATAAAGTAGTCAGCTGGGACCATAAAGGGGTTTGCTGGGACCATAAAGTGGTTTGCTGGGACCATAAAGTCGTACAAATTACAATGATATTATGGAATTGAGTGAAAAAAATATTCAGTTAGAACAATTATACCCAATAGTAGCTCTGGGAATAGATTTAATGATTATCAAGAAAAAGTTTAACTACGCTAATGTGGTTCAACCATTTCTCTTGAGGGAGCGGGAGTCAAAACTTTTGTGTTTTTGAGCTTGGGATCAAGTTTTAATATTTATGTTATCTAATTTAATTCCTCTTCGATATCCTGTCATGGTCATACCCAGCAGGGATCAAGTATTGATTCTCAAATTTAAAAGTGTCCACATTAGATATCGAGATCAAATGTTTAAAATCAACAATGTCTGCACAAAAGTTAAGATCTCAGTTCAATTAAGTCTGGGTGGTTTACCTTCTAACTATTCATCTGATTCCGTGATTTTCTGTTTTGTTTTGTTTTCAATAAAATCATCTTGGAATCAATTTTGCAACAACGCGAAATACTTTTTAAACCTCTATTTTCAATTCAAAAGTTTCTTTAAACCCGAAAAAGGATTGGTTCATGCCAGAGATAAGAGAGTTACGGAGATCGATTATCAGCTAAAATATGCGAAATTTTCCACCGCATGTTCTATTGTACTGTATACGAACAAAACGTATCATGTCGTGCCGGGTCAACTTAGGCCTACGTAGCCCAACCTGTGAAAGGAGATAAGCAGACTGTGTAGTTTGTGGTTCATGCAAAGACTTTGCTAATTATAAAGACAAAGCAATTAGAAATTTATTTGACTATTGTGTACGCCTGTACAGTTGTATTTTGACTTCATTGTTTATTTTGGTTGCTTGAGAGTTTAACGATCGACATTGAAACCTTAGTTGTTAAACACAATTGTGAATGTTTTGTGCTAAAATCTAAGTAAAATTAATGATATTAATTTGTAATTTAAAATTTATTTAATCATTTGTTGGATATGAGGATCGTCTGGTGAAATATAGAATTTGTGATAAAGTTACGCATCTCTTTTGTATTAAAAATAGACAATAATTGTTACTGAACATTTTCAGATGTCGTAAAAAAATTTTCTAAGGTTCTATGGAATGGGATCTTAGGCGTTGAAGAAGCATACAGTTCTAATATTACAAACGGTAAATAAAATTTTGTGTAAATGTCGTCTTCTGTTTAATCTTAGGCATCAAAGAAATAATATCGCATACTGTATTAATCTTAGTCTTCACGTGATTTATTTGGAATTTTTTTTCAAAGATATCAACCATTAAAGAAAAAATTGGTGCAGAAAGTTTCGTTATGAAACGTCCGCAAAATAAAAATGTACTGGATTATTAGAGAAGACGACATTTGTTACTATCTTTGGCTCACTGACAAAATGGGTCAAATTTGCGTAGATTTCCTGATTCCTATCTTTAATTAGCAAAGTCTTTAGGTTCATGACAAATTCCTCTTCAATTAGATTAAACAAAATAACAGACATTTTTTCTGAACAGAGTTATCTCTGATTTGACAATCAGATTTCATCAAAGTTATCTCAGATTTGACAATCAGATCTCATCAAAGTTATCTCTGATTTGACAATCAGATCTCATCAAAGTTATCTCTGATTTGACAATCAGATCTCATCAAAGTTATCTCTGATTTGACAATCAGATCTCATCAAGGTTATCTCTGATTTGACAATTAGATCTCATCAAAGTTATCTCTGATTTGACAATCAGGTCTCATCAAAGTTATCTCTGATTTGACAATCAGTTCTTCTTTGTCCAATTTTAGCGAGAAAGAGGGCTTATAGGAACCGTAGACATAATTTCCATAATTTACAAAGTGAATAAATTTCCGAAAGGAATTGAGTCTTTGTCACAAACTCAAAACTTCTACTAGTTATATCTTTGCAATCCGATTATGTAAACCTTTAATATTTCAAACTATAATTATTTGATCGAACACAATCAATAGTTTGAAATATAAAAGGTTGATGACGTATTTGGTTGCAAAAATAAAGAGATTAGAATATCAGAGTTTGTGACAAAGACTCAAATCCTTTCACGTTTTAATTTCAAGAGTTAAAGTTACACTAATATATACAAGGTGTCCCACATCATAGTAGATCGTTTATGGCTATAAAACTGCGATTTTCAGACTAATCAGACCTAACGCAAAGTTTTTGAAAAAAAATGACCGGAAAATGCGGGAAAAATCAGGGGAAAAATTATTTTTCCCCCATTTTGGTTTTTGATTCAAAAACTAGATCACAATTCAGGTCTGCATGCAAAAAAACAGAGAGAAATCTCTAGTAATAAAGTCAGGAGGCTTCTTTGGCCTTTAGAATAGGGAAAATGCGGGAAAGGGGGGGAAATGATATAAGGAGAGCGGGAAATGCATTATAAAATCCAGAATTGAGTTTCCCGACCTAATATTGATGACTTTAGACACCCCACATGGAGCAATTACAAAGTTTTTGAAAAAATGCCCGAAAAATGCGGGAAAAATGAGGGGGGAAATTATTTTTTCCCCACTTTGATGTTTGATTAAAAAACTAGATCACAATTCAGGTCTGCATGCAAAAAATCAGAGAGAAATCTGAATGTGGACATTCCCCTTCATTTACCGTTTATAATATTGGATATCTCTGGCCTCATCCCTTCTTCACCGCCTAAAATCCCATTACAGAATACCTCAAACAAATATTTGACGACATCTGAAAATTTTCACAAACAATAATTGGCTATTTTTGATACGAAATGCGTAACTATATCAATATTTCAGCTCTATTTCACCAGACGATCATCATAGCCAGCAAATCAAATAAATTTTGAAGTACAGATTCATCTATTAATTTAGGTTCACTTTTAGCACAAAACATTCACAATTATTTTAAATATCTAAGGTTTTAATGTTGATCGTTAGACTCTCAAACAACCAAAATAACCAATGACGCCAAATACAGTTGTACAGTGCGTACACAACAGTCAGATAAATTCATGGGTACATGCAAGGAGAATTGAATAGAAGGAGGGGACGATAGGGTTTCGGTACACTTTGCTGTGACGTTTTTGGACTGCTGAAGATCTAGTTTTTGCGTAACAACAATAATTGTAAACAATGAAGATTCACCGTAGACTAACTCATGTTTGTTTACATTAGATCGGCTGCCTTTGTTATTGTTGTTGTTACGCAAAAACTAGTTCTTCAGCAGTCCAAAAACGTCACAGCAAAGTGTACGGAAACCCTATCGCCCCCTCCTTCTATTCAATTCTCCTTGGGTACATGAAATAAATATTTTGGATAAATTTCTACTGCCTCATCTTTCTACACAAATAGAGCATCTTTGTTATAAACACCTTAAATTTAGCAAAAAAGATAACCCTGTGGTTTCTGATTTAGGTGTTTCTAGAAAGTTACAGTGGTAGGCATTAATACCAATATAATGAAGACTACTTTCGATTCCACTTTTGATTTAGATCAAGCTTTTAAACAGCATGGATACACAAAAACATGGAACAAAGAGAAGCGGGCAATTAAAAAGCTTCTCTTTTATTACTTTTAAACTTGTACGCGAAAAAAGCTTATTATCGATCAAAACTCTTCATTGAATTGATACAATCGCTTACCGATTTTTACGGCAGAAAAAAAAAATAATTAACAGAGTTAATTAACTCCGAATCCACAATCCAGTCATATGAAAAAGGTTTAAAGAGTATATCGTCTTTATTCAGTCATGAATTCTGTCAATGATGGGTCACTTAAATTACGTCTACAGTCCCTTTAAGGAAGGATCCGAAAGAAAGGATAAATTGTATAAAAAGTGACTAAAGATTAGAGTATAGTCCCCCCAGGGACCTTTCACATTCACATCACGTCCCTCGCTGTTTGATTCATGATAGGACAAACCAATGAAATTTGAACTAAAATAAAACCGTAAAAAATGATTTTGTTCCGAGTTAGACATTTATATTTTTTTTGATAAATTAAAAAAAACGAAATTTTTGACAAGGTTGTAATGCAAGGAAAGTCAATTGCAGTTGCGTACACTCTGCGTACATGTTGTTAATTTAGTAAATGTTTCAGGAGCCCTGCAGTAGTCAGGCTAATTTAGTACAGGGAGAGTAAAAAAAAAGTGTGATTTGCGGCGCCTGGTGCAAAATTGTATCTTTTTTGTGCAACTCTCCTGTATGGTGTATTTTCTATATTTTTTGAACATTTTTAATTTTTTTGGTACTCCAATGGCCTAAAAGAAAATCAGTTAACTTTTTTTCTCTCAAAATCAAAAGTTCAGGAAAGCAAAAGTGTATACATAAATTATTTCTATCGAAATCTAAAATTTTTTAAAGATTGAATCACAGAATCACAGATAATTCACAAAATTGTAAAAAGAAAATTCACAATTTTTAGTTCTGGTCTATTTTTTAAGGAAAAGTTATTTAAATTATCTAGTTCCTTTCTTATTAGTGTATTCTTAAATATTAAATATACGCTGTTCATTTGAATTGAAACCTTAAGAACCATTGATTAAAAATTATACAAGAACTGAAAATTGCGAATTTTCTTATTACAATTTTGCAAATTTTCTTAGATTCTGAAATTTAATCTTTTTAAAATTTTAGATTTCGATAGAAACAATTAATTTACAAATTTTTCTTTTTCTGAATTTTTGATTTTGAGAGAAAAAAGGTTCGCGAATTTTTTTTGGGTCATTGAAGTACCAAAAAAATTACAAATTTTCAAAAAATACTGAAAAAAACACCATGCAGGAGAGTTGTACAATTTTGTGCCTGGCGCCGCAAATCACACTTTTTTTGACTCACCCTGTATATGTTTCAGAAGCCCTGCAGTAGTCGGGCTAATTTTGTATATGTTTCAGGAGCCCTACAGTAGTCGAGCTAATTTTGTATATGTTTTAGGTGGCCTGCAGTAGTGGATCTAATTTTGTATATGTTTCAGGAGCCCTGTAGTAGTCGAGCTAATTTTGTATATGTTACAGGAGCTCTGCAGTAGTCGAGCTAATTTTGTATATGTTTCAGGAGCCCTGCAGTATTTGGACTAGTTTTGTTTATGTTTTAGGAGCCCTGCAGTAGTCGAGCTAATTTTGTATATGTTTCAGGAGCTCTGCAGTAGTCGGCTAATTTTGTATATGTTTCAGGAGCTTTGCAGTAGTCGGGTTAATTTTGTATATGTTTCAGGAGCCCTGCAGTAGTCGGGCTAATTTTGATATGTTATTGGATCCCTTCAGTAGTCGATCTAATTTTGTTTATATTTCAGGAGCCCTGCAGTAGTCGGACTAATTTTGTATATGTTTCAGGAGCTCAGCAGTAATTGGGCTAATTTTGTATATATTTCAGGAGCCCTGCAATGGTCAGGCTAATTTTGATATGTTATTGGAGCCCTTCAGTAGTCGAGCTAATTTTGTATATGTTATTTGAGGCCTGCAGTAGTCGAGCTAATTTAGTATATATTTCAGAAGCCCTGCAGTAGTCGGGCTAATTTTGATATGTTATTGGAGCCCTTCAGTAGTCGAGCTAATTTTGTATATGTTATTGGATGCCTGCAGTAGTCAGCTAATTTAGTATATATTTCAGGAGCCCTGCAGTAGTCGGGCTAATTTTGTATATGTTTCAGGAGCCCTGCAGTAGTCGGGCTAATTTTGTATATGTTTCAGGAGCCCTGCAGTAGAAGGACTAATTTTGTATATGTTTCAGGAGCCCTGCAGTAGTCGAGCTAATTTTGTATATGTTTCAGGAGCTCTGCAGTAGTCAGGCTAATTTTGATATGTATATATTTCAGGAGCCCTGCAGTAGTCGGGCTAATTTTGTATATGTTTCAGGAGCCCTGCAGTAGTCGGGCTAATTTTGTATATGTTTCAGGAGGCCTGTAGTAGAAGGACTAATTTTGTATATGTTTCAGGAGCCCTGCAGTAGTCGAGCTAATTTAGTATATGTTTCAGGAGCTCGTCGAGCTAATTTAGTATATGTTTCAGGAGCTCTTCAGTAGTCGAGCTAATTTAGTATATATTTCAGGAGCCCTGCCGTAGTCGAGCTAGCCTAATTTAGTGTATATTTCAGGAGGCCTGCAGCAGTCAGGCTAATTTTGTATATGTTTCAGGAGCCCTGAAGTAGTCGGACTAATTTTGTATATGTTTCAGGAGGCCTGCAGTAGTCGAGCTAAATTTGTATATGTTTCAGGATCTCTGCAGTAGTCGAGCTAATTTTGTATATGTTTCGGGAGCTCTGCAGTGCCAGTAGTTGGGCTAATTTAGTGTATGTTTCAGGAGCTCTGCAGTAGTCGGGCTAATTTTGTTTATGTTTCAGGAGCTCTGCAGTTGTCGGGCTAATTTTGTTTATGTTTCAGGAGCTCTGCAGTAGTCGGGCTAATTTTGTTTATGTTTCAGGAGCTCTGCAGTAGTCGGACTAATTTTGTTTATGTTTCAGGAGCTCTGCAGTAGTCGGGCTAATTGTGTATATGTTTCAGGAGCTCTGCAGTAGTCGGACTAATTTTGTTTATGTTTCAGAAGCTCTGCAGTAGTCGGGCTAATTGTGTATATGTTTCAGGAACTCTGCAGTAGTCGGGCTAAGATGGACCTGAAAGCCATTGCGAAGGAAATTACGGACGAGGCAGAAAGAAAACCAAGGTGAAGACAGAAACAGACAGAAAACCTTTTAGCTCTTCAAATCATTCTGTTTCTAATCCTCTGAATGTTTTATAAGATTCTATCCCTAGATTAAACAATATTCTAATTTTGAGAGATTCTATCTAAATGTTATGATATTCTATCTAAATGTTATGAGATTCGATCCATCTAAATATTATGAAATATTCCAAATATTCTGAGATTGTAAATGTTATGAGATTCTATCTAAAGTTTTAAGAGATCATATCAAAGAAATTTTATGAATCAAAATTTCTTTAAATTAGTTCAGAATTTTTGTTCAGTAAAACTGTCATATCTTCTATAGAAATACAGGGTGTCTCACGAAACATGACAATATAGCATGACTAATAGAATGATATGTCTTCGAACTCTGAGTTTAATTGTGACAATGAGTCGTCAACCTACTTTAAAATGTAGGATTCTGGAAACAATAACCAAAAAATTTTCCTAGTCCTGGCATTTTCAAAACGTGGTCTGCCGTTTTCGTGCTGTCAATACTAGAGATATTTACAATTTCGTTTTGATTTCCATTTCATTAAATAAAACCAAAAATGTCGAAATCTGAATGAAATTCTTCGTTTCTCTAGTAATATTGAAAGTACAAAAAAGGCAGACCACATTTTGGAATTGCCAAGACCAGGGTTATTTTTCAATTTTTTACTCAAAAGTTTTACTATTAAAATCAAGTTTAAGAGCAATTGCAGCAAATGTTTTCAAAGATGAAAAAATTGACATTCAATTCGACTTGCTAGTGTCGACATATGTTCCTGGGTGTAAGTTTCATAAATTTCTGTATACAAAACTCAAATTAAAAATCTATTGATTATGGAGTTTTATCATAAGTAAAACCCACAAATCCTTTAAGCATGTATCTCATGTAATTTGTACAGTTTTATTTTTTAGGCTTGTTGAAGAGGAAACCAGCAGATTGCCGCGTGGCTCTAAGCGCATAGGCCGCAAAATGCATCCAGAAAGTCGTCTTTGTTTTGAGGACGGATGCTCAAATCTTGTCTAACCATATTGACAACAAATTGATTCATCGTTGGCATTAAACATGACTATATTCTGTATCAATATATCAAAAAGAAGACATTTTATATTTTATAGTGGTAATGTTACTTTGGTTGGGGTCCTATAGCATTTCCATCCTACGATACTTCGGACCTACGACAGCTGTTGATCGGATGTACATTCTATTTTGTTAATCCGATCTGTGGGGTGGGGACAAGTTATAGGTTTAGACAAGTTTTGCCTAGCGCTGCGGCTAGACAGACTAGGGGGCTCTGCGGCTACATAATAACTTTGTATCAGACCTATGAAATGTTTTCATCTGACCTACAAAAGTTGTGCATCCGACCTACTAAGGTTGTTCATCTGTCCTACAAATGGTCTGCACGCAACCTACAATAAGTGTGAAACAGTCATACAGTAGGTCGGATACACTAACCTTCTTTCAATTAAGTTTGTATCCGACACACAGATCATTCGGACCAACAGCAGCCAGAAGTTGCTGAAAAACCACGTGCGACTAGGTCCGAAATATCGTAGGACGGATGTAACGATGGGCGGATGTAATACAATCCTTTTTGTAACTGCAATTTGTGTTATTTGATAAATAAAAAGGCATGTTGGTAAGTATTATATTTATTTTATTCCTATCATGATTCCCATTACTAGGATTTGGAAATATTAAGTTTTATTTTTGTGACTTACTCAGCAAAATTTTGTATCATCATTCTTTTATAATTATAAATTGTTTCCTATGGCTTTAATTCTTGATAAATCTATTTACTGTATTTTTTACTCAACAAATGTAATCTCATTATCATATTATAATATCTTAACTGTACAAAGTTCATATATATGATTCAATAAAGTTGTTGGCAAAATTACTGTTTTTTGGTTTCTTGGAACTTCATCAGGCATTTGCCATTTTATGTTGTGCGCACATGCCCCGTAAAAATCCAAAACAAAGAGAGGGGGATTGAATTTTGTAGATCCAGAAAAAAATATCTGTGGGATGCCTGCATAGAGACTGGCAGCTGGTGGGGTCTTAAATGTAAGACATGTGGCCGCAGCGCTCGGCCCCCTAGCCTGTCCTAACCGCAGCGCTCAGCCCAGAAAGTGTCTTAACCTAACCCAACCCTAAAAAATACTAATTTTTGGATCTACAAAATTCAGTCCCCCTCTCCGTTTTGGAATTTTACGGGGCATGTGCGCACAACATAAAATGGCAAATGCCAATTCATGGGGCAGTGTACTGCTCAAGGTTATTTACTAAGGTTGGTTACTTTGGAAGCGCTTCAATTTACGGAAAATGTAGGCTCATAAAAAAATAGATTAAACCTCAAATGACGTTACAAGGTTGATTCATGATACAAGGTTACTTATAAAGGATGAAATTTCAAAGACGGCTGTCCGAATTTCTTTAGTCTGCGACTAATTTAAATGATTCCCTGCAACTATAAACTTGTTTTTTATTTGCCAAATCATTATCCAAGCCATAAAAGAACTATATTCAAAGCAGGGACATTCAATTAATCTTTGGTTAGTCATCTTTTACAAGTTTCGGGTAATCTTATCAGTTTAATTCTTTGTGGGTAACTCTGAGGTTCTTTCGGGATTATATACACAGATTCGAGATTCTACAAATCTAAACTAAATTAACTCTTAAAGTATTTCAGTTCAGTGAATGATTATAGAAACACAGAACTTAAACAAAAGTCTTAATAGTCTAATCCTATGTAATCAGGAGTTTTACTATAAATATATATTTTGAACATAGAATAAAATCATTTACATAGAAATAACAAACGTTAATTTTGAGGTCTGATCAGAATTTTTATATCAGAATAATCCACATATCAGAATCTAATCCACATATCAGAATCTAATCCTCAACTCAGAATCTAAACCTCAAATCAGAATCTAATCATCGAATCAGAATCTAGTCCTCAAATCAGAATCTAATCCACATATCAGGATCTAATCATCGAATCATAATCTAATCATCGAATCAGAATCTAATCCTCAAATCAGAATCTAATCCTCAAATGAGAATATAATTCTCAAATCAGAATCTAATTCTTGCAGTTAGGAATAAAGTTTAAGCCTTGATGTAGCATTAATGCTCAAATCTGAACTTTTCTTCATCAAAATTTCCATCCTTCTCTCTTCGAACCCTGTTAGACTCTTCAGCTTCATCTTTAATCATTCTGAACATAAAAAATTAACAATTTATCATATCATATCTATTTGAAAAGATGATAAAAACTTATTTAAAAACTTGTATAAAAATATACAGGGTAACCAAAGAGTCAAGTTATTGACAAAGCAATCTTAAATGAACTGTAAGCTTAATTTTTAGTGATCCTCTTCGAGTTTTCAATCGGAATTTCGTTGGGCGAAATTGTGCGGAAATGCGCGGAAATTACAAGGCCCGCAATTGCACGCAAGTAAATTCATGGCTTTAGAAACCCTACTCGCAAATATTTGGCCAAAATCAGAAACAGAAAAATCAGATTCAGATCGGACGTTTTATCGGGCTTGAAATATTTGGGCCTAGTATAGCATAGTTTAACGACTACTGAATAGCTGAAGGGCGACTGTATAACTATTGGTACCTTACAAATTACCTCAATATTCTGAACAAAACCTTTAATACCTGGAACTATCCCGGTTAATTTCGTTAGATTCAATGCTCTCCTCTGCATGAGCTGCATGTTCGGTTTTAATTTTAGATGGTTCAGGTTTTAAATCTGCAGGTTTGGGTTTAGAATCTGCAGGTTTGGGTTTAGAATCTGCAGGTTTGGATTTAGAATCTGCAGGTTTGGGTTTTGAGTCTGCAACTGCAGGTTTGGGTTTTGAGTCTGCAGGTTTGGGTTTTGAGTCTGCAGGTTTGGGTTTTGAGTCTGCAGTTTTGGGTTTCGAGTCTACAGCTTTGGGTTTAGAATCTGCGGGTCCCGGTTTAGAGTCTGCGGGTCCAGATTTAGAATCTTGAGGTCTAGGTTTAGAATCTTCAGGTCCAGTTAAAGAATCTGCAGGTTTGGGTTTAGAATCTGCGAGTCCAGATTTAGAATCTTGAGGTCCAGGTTTGGGATGGTCAGGTTTAGGCTTTGACACTACAGGAGCAGGTTTGGCCTCAACAGATTCAGATGATTTAAAATCATCTTCCGAAAGTTTGTCAAGATTAACGGATGCAAACTCTTCAATAATGATCTCCTCGTCAATGTCCTCTTTATCCAGAGCATCCAGAGCATCTTGAGCATCTTGAGCATCTTGAGCATCTTGAGCATCTTGAGCATCTTGGGCTTGTAAAAACTGAAATGTTTTCTCAATGCTTGCAGACAACTCAAATAAATCCAAATGAGAGTCAACCTGAATAAAATAAAATTAACTAAGATCGTACTTTATGTTTGATTAATTTTGTACAAAAAATAAATAGGCTCTGAATTTTTTTTTTTAATTCTTTGTCTTAAATCCTACAACTCTAGTGCTGAAAACATTCGAACTTTAAAAAACTTCTTTACTGTCAAAAACTTGGCATTTTTGTAATCGATTAAGCTCTTTTGTTTATTTCATAGAATGGACATCCTTTAGAGTTGATAGAAAATATAAATGCAAAAAAAAGAGAACCTCAACAGTCTCTACAGTCTCATAAGCATATTGAATTGAGGCCCTTTTTCCTCCAAGTTTTGCCCCAGACTCATCCACAATATCTCTAGAATATGACCCAATCACATTTAGAAAATATATTAAGGAAGACGACTTTCTGAATTGATCCACAACTTTTATTTAGGAAAACTGAAAATAATAATATTTACAAAACTAACTTAAAGGGAGTGTTCGCGAAAAATGAAAATGAGTGTAGGCTTGCGGCGAAAAATAAGCGCTTTTGATTGCTATTAATATTATTTCCATTTGTTACGTCTATAAGGAGAAAATTGTAAAAAACGACTCATACCGAAGAACGTAGTGTCCATACAAATTCAGAAAGATGTAACATTCAACTCGGATCGTAAACAAATCAATTTAATTCCACACTTATTATTCAGATATTACAACCTGTAGTCATCGATTATTTTCGACACATTCGTAAATAGTTCTTATTTCATAATATTTTGTATTTTTCATGATCTGAGAGTTACTTTTGAAAACCTTTATTCCTGTTTCCAAGGATTTTTGATAATGAAGACGACATTTTCATATTTTTCAGGAATGTTCGAAAATCCAGCGCCAGCGAAAATTGTTTTAAAAAAAAATAAATTAAAAATATTATGAAATATTAAATATATACGAATGCATCGAAAAATAATCGGTGACTATTGTTTGTAATATCTGAATCATTTGTTTGGAATTAAATTCATTTATTTACGATCTAAGTTGAATGTTGCATCTTTCCGAAATTGTATAGACGCTGCGTTCTTCGGTGTGAGTCGTTTTTAACAATTTTCTCCTTATAGACGCAAAAGATAGAACTAATATTAGCAGCGATCAAAAGCGCTTATTTTTCGCCGTAAGCCTATACCCCCTTTCATTTTTCGTGAACACTCCCTTTAAGTATTAATTTAATCAATAATTGACGTCATAAATAACTTGCAATTTTCCGCGAAATCAAAATCAAACTTCCTCCTCCACCGCAAACCAAGGTGTGCACGCTCTCACGCAAAATTATGCAGTATTTTGCCAATTGCGCCGTTGAAACTTAAAGGGAGCGACCGGCTATGTAAGGTAGTTGAACTGAGTATGCAATTGCAGTGTTGTGGAATAATTCTTTCGGATTCATTTGAGACATATTAAACTTTTTAAAGATCTGTAAATCCTGAGTTTGAGCGCAAATTCGACGTTCAAAACTCCTACTTTGGGGGTGGATACGTTTTCAGAATTTTTTTTTTTTTTAATTATTAAATAACAACGAAAAATAAAGTAAAAATTATACAGTAATCTAATTAGATGGTTAGGAACATATTTCTCAAAAGAAATTTAGCAATAAATCAATGCTAAAATCGATTATTTCGTTTTCATTATTATATTGAATTTCAAATTTTCTTTGAATTTATTCGCAGATTTCTTAAAATTCTTCAAATGTCGTCTTTTCAATAAAAATTATAGAAAATCTGCGAAAATCTTTTTGAATAATGAGAAACCAGAATATCGAGATAATAGAAACTAATAATTGAACAAGATTACTTATTTTTATTTTCTCAATATGTTCCTACACATGACGTCTGTTGTTTTTTTACATTTTATGTTGTAGTTTTTTAATGATTCAAAAAAAAATAATTCCGAAAACGTATCCACCCTCAAAGTAAGAGTTTTGTACATCGAATTTTCGATCAAACTCAGGATTTACAGATCTTTAAAAAGTTTAATATGTCTCAAATGAATCCGAAAGAAGCTTTCCACAACACTGTATACTCAGTTCAACTACCTTACATAGCCGGTCACTCCCCTTAAGCTAGAAACAAGCGCGTTGAAATTTTAAAATGTAACGGCCTAAGGCTTGAAAACAGTGTAAGTGAGTTGGTGAGTTAAAACAAAGTAACCAAGGTGTTGCGCAACTTTAAAGTGGAAGCTATCTAAGAAGTGAAAGCTATCTTAGAAGTGGAAGCTATCTAAGAAGTGGAAGCTATCTAAGAAGTGGAAGCTATCTAAGAAGTGTAAGCTATCTAAGAAGTGGAAGCTATCTAAGAAGTGGAAGCTATCTAAGAAGTGGAAGCTATCTAAGAAGTGGAAGCTATCTAAAAATTTGATAACTAATTTAGACTTGTCTACATCTAAGTGCCTCCCTCTCATGAGTCATGAAGCGCCCCTTTCACGAAAACTATCTAAATATATATATACAGTGAAACCCGTAATAACGAACACATCGGAAGAATTTATCAAATGTTGTCTTGACAATTTTTCAATGAGTTTTATACTATATTACGTAAATTTCAATAGTAAATAAATAAATATCCATGAATATGCGGGAATAGTTTTAAAGAGTTCCATATAGTTATCATTTAATTAAAAAACTAAATGTCTGCAACATTCTATTATCAGAAAGTGAAGAATACGGCATTTGCTGAATTCTTTCGATGTATTCGTTATTAAGGGTTTCACTGAATATATTACATATATACCTCTCTAAGACCCTTCCTTCCTCCTTTAGCATCTGATAACGTCTTTCTGAGCCGAACAGGATAGACCTCAAATATAATAAATATGTCAAATAAAACAAATTCTGACTTTAATGAATCTTGAAATAACATTATTCAGAAGTAAAAGCTCAGTTTTTTTGCCATAATATGTTTGCCACAATTACTTTTTTCATTACTTGTCAATTACTTTTTCCATAATTGTCTTATTTTGACCATGTAGAAATAGATAGATATTGACTGAATATTTAATTAAAAACAATTTAAATTGCACAATTTTTACATCTTAATTCAGCCAGGGCCTCTCTAACCATTGTTGGTTGTTTTGAATGAGAGGCCCTTCTGCAGCGATACATACATGTTCAGTTTAAATAATACAAAATAAAACAAAAACAATTTAGAACTAAAGGAAAAGGAGGAAAATGAAGAGTAGTAGATCATTTTTATAAATGTGAAGTTTCACATGAAAATTTCCAACTTAAGCTTACAAAATGGTTAAAATTCGAGAGGTTGAGTTCCATTTGGTCTCAATGGATCGGACCACTTTCAGACCTTCAAAACTATGAAGAAGAGTGGTTTTGGATAAAAATAACTTTACACCTATTACGTAGCTAATCCTTCCTCTACAGAAGTGAAATATTGGAAATATTAATTGTGATCATAAATAACTGTAATTTAGTGTAATTATAGCAAGTGTAATTATAGCAAGTGTGAATATTATGACAAGTGTAACTTATGACAAGTGTAACTTATGACAAGTGTAACTTTTGACAAGTGTAACTTTTCTTATGACAAGCGTAACTTATGACAAGCGTAACTTATGACAAGTGTAACTTATGACAAGTGGAACTTATGACAAGTGGAACTTATGACAAGTGGAACTTATGACAAGTGGAACTTATGACAAGTGTAACTGAGCCAAAGTAAAGTTTCTAATACTTAAATTAGTCGAATTTACTTTATTTTGCCGTTGTATCCAGTCTCTGAAAGATGATTAACACCAATGAAGAGCGCAAAGCAGAAACTAGAAACCAGAATCATCAGAATGATTCCTGAAAATATTCAAAGGGACGTATATTTCATGCAACTTTCCAATTTCAGAGTGGCGTATCCAATTCACAACGGTACCCTTCAAACCTTTGTCTGATAAAGTGTGAATTAGAAATCTATGTTTATAATTTAGAAAACTGATTATTTTTAATTGTGGTAACTCTACAGAAGTGACTTGCTCAGAAAATCATGAAAAATTATCAGAATTTAACACTTTCAACATAATTTGTTTCCAGGGTACTGTTGTGAATGGGGCCTGGTGGGTCACTTGAAATTGCACTTTTAGGTCCTTCAAGGATTAATTATGTAATCATTTAAACAATCTCATGTTTCTCGTAGGCTAAACACAAACTACATATCAGACTTTCTTGACAAAAGAAGCACTAACATCAAAAAAGGGACCTGCTATGTGTTTTAAAATTAACCTGTTAATGTTTTTTAAAATGACCTACTTGTATTTAAGAGTGACCTGCTCAAATTTAAAAAGTTATCTTCTAGCATTAAAAAACTGACCTTCTGGTCAATAAATAGTGACCTGCTAGTATTTGTTGAGGTTGAATGTTCAGTTTATTCACAACTTGAGTTTCCTCGAAGAAACTGGATCGACCTGGGAACAAGTTAAATTATCACATGTTATTAAAATTATGATTATTTAATTGCAAATTATTCAACAACAACATTAACCCGAATGCCTTGGGCTTTGATTGTACATCTCTATAGCTCACTTATACTTTTCCGTAGCCCTTTACGTGTACATTTTAGCCCTAAAGAGCACTTTTTATAAGCTTTAGTCTTTAAGAAGATTGGCAAAATACTTATCATTGTGGCTCGAGAGCTTGAGACTTTTGAATCACAGTGAATGCCCCCCCCCCTTAAACTTTCCAATTATTATCGAATCAGTTTTTTATCCCCTGAAGGCTTCTTAATCCGTTTTCATTAAACGGGAAAAAGTTGGAACTTTTTTGAACTGAAGCAGGCCTTATCTAACTTGAAACATCTTTTTAACTCTTCTTTGATCCGAAGTTAATCTCTTCTTTAAGAAAGTGGTCATACCCTGCATGGAAATGACTAAAATGAACAAGCATTTATTCTCAAATTTAAAAGGGAAAACATTTGATATCGAGATCATTTGTTAGAAATTAACGGTACTTCAAAAAGTTCCAATTACTCAGTTTTGATCAGTTTTAAGCAGGCTTAAACATGTTCATTATGATCAACCTACAATGAAAACATTTTGGTCGGGTACCATTTAGAATGGATACCCTATAGGTCTGCTACCCTACAGGTTGGTTCCCCCTAGATCGGTTTCCAAAGCACTTATTTTAAGGATACAGTTACTTTCGATATCTTCCAGGATTGTTTACCTTTTAGTTTCTTCTGTATATCTTGAACAGGAGAGGTGAAGGATCGCCAAAGATCGCTCTGAGAATCATTTTTCCTAACCCCTGATCCAAACACCCTCAAATCAATAACAATTTTGAAAGATAAATATTTTTGGAAAAGAAATTTAAATAAAAATATGATTTGTTCCTATGGGTAGTCTGCCTTCAGTGCTGTTGAAGTTATCAAAGCTAAAAAAGAGTAAAACATTAACATAAGACAAAGATCTGTAAAATTAAAGGGAAAATTGGTTAGTTATGAAAAGGAATAATATATTCAAGATTGATAAATTGGATCTTATTGTTTGACCTTCAAGATCCTGTAAGATCTATTCATCTATTTTAAAGATCGTATTGGCGATCAACGTCACTTAAAAGCAAGGACGTACCTCAGCTTCTTCCTGGTTGTCTCCTGCCATCCACTGAACCCGGAGTCAAGACAGTCCGTCCCATCCTTCCCTTCTCTCTCATCCTTGCTGAGGAGATGAACCCGTCCCTCCTGCAGGTCCTTCAAGGTTGGACTGGGACCAAACTAAATATTTAAATAATATAGTTTGATTGAATCACAACTACAGGGGGTACCAGTACACCATCCCTACGCTAAGGTTTTTAGCATTTTAAAGGTTTTTTTACGCGTGCGCATTTTTGCCTCTTTGTTCAAGAGGAAAAATGTAGTTTAATGTAATAAAAGCAAACTTATAAAGCTAACACTTAATTCTTAAGTGCTACATCTTAGATTTAGAAAAACGTTGCTTGAATGTTAATCATCGTATATAAAAATACAATGAAGACGACTTTCCATTCTAATTCTGATTTCTTCCAAGCTTTCAAACAGCTGAGACACAAACACGTGAACAAATAGAAGTTGTCAACAAACAACTTCTTTTGTTTACACTTTACATGTAAACATCTAATTTGAAAACACGCTTTAAGGTATCAAAGAATTATTAATAAAAATCGCCTATATTGTATAGATAGCACCGACCATTGTAGGTACGTAAACGATCACCTTGGATTTGTAGGCTTGCAGGGAGGAGAATTTAGTTGGAGTATTAAATGGAGTTAAAGGACTTGATTCAATTGTGTATCTTGATTCTCCTTCCGGAGTGGAGGCAGTGGAGTTACGATATCTGAAAAAAATGGAGGTAATTCATCACAAAGAACTAAAAAGTAGTAGACGAATATTTCAGGCTCATAGTTAACGGTAAAACTCCAGCCACAGTTACAGGCCATGTTATTTATGATTGAATTAGAGCAAGTCCAATTTATCAGAGAAATCATGGTTCCTATTAATTAGTATTTTAATTCAAACACTTAAATAATAAATAGACTTAGATTTCATGGAGATTTCCTAACAAAAGTCAAACATCTAAAACTTATCTATTAAAGACAACTTAAGTTTAAACAAACAATGAAAATTTGAAAAAATTCCTGATATACATATCTTTTGTCAATTTTGAGTGTAATTATATTGATCCATGATTTCCTGATATTGCTTGTTGAAATACTTTTAGCTCAGGTTATCGAAAAAACGACGATTGTTAAGACACCCGCGGTGTATGGTGTTTAAGTATTTAAAATGATTTTAGATATTTAGACAATATTTGATTATAGTTTAGATACATAAATAAATGTACACAATTTACTTAAAAGCAATCAAGATTATTATGTTGCATTAATCGTTTAAAATATACACTTTACCTAAGTATAGCTGGTGTATGCTGGGCATCAACAGAAAGTTTTGTAAGATTTTTCCTAGTTCCGACCAAAACACAGCTGTCGTCTTCCTCTCCCATTCTTCAGCTTCAGATATCACTGAAAAGTTTCCATCATAAAATATCATATTTAATTTTCACGAACCAACTAGCTGCATTGCCCGGCGTTGCCCGTGGAATTAAAAAAATTGAATTTAAAAAAGAAAAATTCGAATTCTTTTAACTTATGCTTTCCCCCAGGTACCCATAGATTTCCTAAAAATACATCAGCCCATTTGGTCTAGCCGTTTGGCCAGCTACAGCTATCATATATATATTTATATACATATATTTTCATCATTCATAAGATGTTGCACATAATCAATATTTTTCAGTTTTATCTTTCTATAATTCGATCTAAAATAAGTCAATTACTTTTGAGGTTCCAATTCACAAAAAGGCCCCAAGGACCCTTCCTTTACAAAGTGGCATGTTTAATTCACTGTGACACTCTTTAAACTTTTCTCTGAGAAACAAAGAGCAAGATATCGTTGGGTTTCTTTCTCTACACTCACTTTTTTAGAGAACCAAAATCAAAAATAATCAATTTTAAAATAGAAAACAGGAATAACTCCACAATGTTTGCTCAGCCAATAGAAAACAGGAATAACTCCACAATGTTTGCTCAGCCAATAGAAAACAGGAACAACTCCACAATGTTTGCTCAGCCAATAGAAAACAGGAATAACTCCACAATGTTTGCTCAGCCAATAGAAAACAGGAATAACTCCACAATGTTTGCTCAGCCAATAGAAAACAGGAATAACTCCACAATGTTTGCTCAGCCAATAGAAAACAGGAATAACTCCACAATGTTTGCTCAGCCAATGTGAAGGTTACCAATGTGAATCAGACATGCTACTCTATAAATGATTGGTCTCTAGAAAAAAAACGTCTACAACCGGCAACGTATGGTAGCTGAACTGAGAATGTAATATTGTCGAGTAAGTTTTTAGGAATCATTTGAGACATATCAGATGTTTTTACGGTGCATATTTGTTCAGCAAGAGCGCAAATACAACAATTAAATTTTTAAGATTGTCCATTATGGAGGGATAATTTTGAGAATCGGGTTTTTAAAAATTATTCAAAGATGACCACGAGAAATGTAACAAAAGTTCGACAATAAACGTGTACTTGTTTAGGAACAGATTGAGAAAATGAAAATTAACTCTTATCATTGAAAATAACTTAATTTAGTCAGTTTTTAGTTCCTGTAATGTCTCATAGTTCAGACATTTTCTGTAGATTTCCAGCAATTTTAATAAAAATGACGACATTTGAAGAATTTGTAGAAATCTGCAAAAAAATTTGTAAAGAATAAGAAATTCAATATAATGATGATCAGTAAATAATTGATTCTAACATTGATTTATTTACAAATTTCTATTGTGAAATATGTTCATAAAACATCCAATTAGTTTACTCAAGATTTTTTGTTACATTTTTCGTCGTTGTTATTTAATAGTTTTTAAAAACCGATTCTCAAAATCATCTCTCCAGAATGAACAATGAATGAGGATTTTAAAAATTGAATTCTCACTCTTGCTGAATAAATATGCACCGTAAAAACGGCTGAAAGGTCCCAAATGAATCATAAAAAAATTCTTTACAAAACTGCATTCTCAGTTCAACTACTTTATATTGCCGGTCCCTCCCTTTAAAAATAGTGTCAAAAAAAATTCTAAAAAGACGTTCTTAAAAATAATGATTTAGTCTTTCATTTAAACTTGGGTAAAATTAAAAATCACCATTATTTTAAATTATATAAATGAATTCACACCTAAAATAATTTGCGCAACGAAATCTTTATTATTTTTAACTCTCGTAAAGAATTGCCGAATATTATTTTTAAAATGGATAAATGGAATTTTTTATGATGGATCTCCCTAAATTACTCACAGCTTTGTTCAAATTCAACTGACGGAAAAGATGTTCTGTGTTCAAACTGGAATTTTGTACATAATGTAAAATTGTACTATATGTACAGTAGAACAGCCAATATAACAGGGCAAAAAATACTAAATGGGGGGGGGGGTGTAGGGAAACTGCACAATTTTGTGTATCTAAAGGGTCATAAAATTAAACTTTTTTCTTTTTTGGTTTTTACTTAATTACTTTTAAAAATCCGAAAAAATAAAAAAACGTTTAAAATATCCTCTCAATATTTAAAAATTATTCATTCGAAAAGTGTGTCCCAAATAAATCAAAGTATTGTTCTGCAAATCTGTCACAATGTACCGGGTTTATATAAAAACCTAAAATCGAATTTAGGAATTTTTGAAGCATAAAAAGTCGGCATACAATCAGACAGTTAAAATGTGAAAATAGCATTTTCTAAAACGGACTTTCTACATATTTCCCAGTGAACCTTTATTAAATAGGTGTATGCCCGATTCATGTAATCTTACCCTTTAATCCCTTGACGGAGAACAGATTATCAGATTATCCTTGTTTTCTCCTATCGGAAGGTTTGAAATTTTCAGTAACTTTCAGATTTATACAGCAGAGACAATGATTGAATTCAAGAGCTATTAGAAAACAAAAACCCGATAAATTATTAATAATAATTATCCGATAATATAGTTCCGATTATCCGATAATATAGTTCAGATTATCCGATAATATAGTTCAGATTATCCGATAATATAGTTCCGATTGTCCGATAATATAGTTCAGATTATCCGATAATTTTATAAAAGGGCTAAAAACCCTTTGTGTAAATCTGGTAAACAACGCATTTTTAAATTGAGAGTCCCTTTAGTGAGAGAAGAACATGAATTGATAGAGAGGTACCCATACAAAGAGAATAGAATATATATTAGAGTGGAAATTACTAGAACAAAGTGTAAAACGGCCATTTTGTTGTACTGTTTCCATACTGCAGGTGTACCGCACATGTTTGTGCTACTGGAACATCATTTTATAAAAAATCTAAGATTAATATTAAAAGAAACCCAAATTATGAAATAGGCTGGTTTCATAATTGACCAATGATCATTTCACATAGACTCTATGCCTTTCACTTTACAAACGATGATTTCCCGTTTTAACTATAAATCAATTGATGTTTTATTCACCTAATTCATTTTTTAAAGTTTATTTAACAGCTATAAAAAATTCGAAATTGAAATGGATAGTCTAGGGAACATACTGTATTAATGTACTCTACTGCATAAAATTTGTGAACATTTACATGATTTGTACACTTTTAACTCCCTTTCAGGTTGAAAGGGACTGACAAAATTCATACCGAGGGATTTTCTAAATTCCTCTCTAATATATATTCTATTCTCTTTGTACCCATAATTGCTAAACCAGGGATGAGTAGTTTTCACTTTGATCGATGCATTAATGACATAACTGAAAAAATGAAACAACTATTTAAAAAGATCATTTTTGAAATGAAAAAAGATCAGAAATAAAGATAGTTTTTAAAAACTAACAACGAAACCATCGTTTTAAAACGATTTTTCATAACGATTGTGTACAAAAGTAAAAACGATCGTTTACAACAGAAAAAATAAAAACGAACCAAAAATGAACCAAAAACGAACCAAAAATGAACCAAACTGCACCAAAAACGAACCAAAAATGAACCAAAAACGAACCAAAAATTAACCAAAATGTACCAAAACCAAACCAAAAACGAACCAAAAACGAACAAAAAATGAACCAAAAATGTACCAAAAAACCAAGAACGAACCAAAAATGAACAAACTTATTGAACTACAGAAGGTAATTTCTATCCATTGAGCAAATTCAGAAAACATTTTGCAAGACAATTCATTCAGTTCCTGTTTATAAGCTTAAGTTTGTAAGATTTAATTGGTTCTTAAATAAGGTTATTTACTCTGGATGCGCACCAATGTACGGAAAATGTCGTCTCCTGAGCATAGATAGATAGAATCAGCATATGACGTCACGTTCGCTGCTATAATCAGCGATGTCAAATGAGTAACCAACCTTCTATATATAAATTTGGCCTGTCTGTTTGTATCCAATAAACGTCAAAACGGCTGAATCGATCGGGCCCAAATTTTTTTGTGGGACATCTAGGGACCCCAGGGAAGGTTTATGAATGATCAAAATTTTAAATATTTGTCTCCATCAAAATTCGATCGTCATTAAATTTTTGAAAATTTTGAAAATCCACGAAATTTTTTGTGAAAATCCGCGAACTATTTTTGTTTTGTTTAACGATGTACACAAAGAGAACATATTCACAATTAATTTAGAAGATGGGCGCGAAGCGCCCTCTAAGGCTAGTTTTAAGAAACTTATGTAAGATTTAACTATATATCTAAAAAAGAAGGTTCGCAAGTTCTGAAAAATCCAAAACGAAGAAATCTTGTTTTTCCACAAGTTGTTACGAAAACGATGCCCATCCCTTACCATAATAATAAATAATGTCATGTCATTTCTTTGGCATGTTCTAACAGTTAAACGGCGATCATCTACTAAATTTAAGAGCCGTTACAGTAGCAAAAAAAATCCATTCTCTCACTTCAATCATTGACATTGTCACTTCACATACTTTAAAAAAAACCTTACCTATTTCGTCTTAATAAAATAATCTTCAAAATAACTGGTTTATCAAATTTATTTCACTTAAGGTTACATTTATGTAAATATAATACTAACAATTTCATGAATAATGTGACCAACAGAACATAACAAATAAATAATATCACGAATATATCAAAATCAGAAGTACATATAACAAAATTTAAATTAACGAAATTCATGTAAATACAATTTTCCTGACAAAAAACGACAATTAATGGCGAAAATTTTAAATTAATAAATAATCTGTTTAAATAATTACAATTTAGAAAGATAGGTCAATAGAGGATGTATATTGTTTTGGCTCATTAAGCAAAATTACAAAAATAATCTCCAAAAATTTCTGACTATTGTAAAATTTGGAAAATCCATGAAAAAATATTATTTAATCCACGAACTTTTTTGCTATTGTTTTATATTGTACAAAGAGAAAATGCTTACAGAAAGATTAATAGTTGAAATTTAAGATGGTAGCGAAGCAAAGCACCATAAAAGCCTAGTATTCTAAATTCGTTCTTGGGCACAAAAACGAAACCTATCATGTCCTATCTTAGCTATCTGGGAATTACTTAAAAAATATTAATTCATTATCTAAAAACGGTTCACTAATTTACACAGAGGTTTTTAAAAATAATATTACTCTTGAAATATCGTTTTGTCACTTAGGGTTTCTTCATTGTTATGGCAAATCTCTTGAACCCTATTAAGACTTGTTTGTGGAAATATGCGTTGTTATTTTAATGGGATGGAATAAAATGGAAAAGAGAAGATAATTAAAGGGATTGTTCGGAAAGGAATGGAGTATTTGTCAAAAACTCTGAGTATAATCCCTTCATCTTTGCAACCCAACCTCGGATATTTCGAACTATAAATTCTGTTATATCAAATATTCTAAGTTTGAAATATCTAAGGTTTACATCATCATGTTGCAAAGATATAGGAATATTGGGTATTACAGGAGAGAAAAGCTCCAAACCGTGCTGTTAACCCAGCCCTGACCCTAAGCGTGTAAAAGCGTGGTTCTTGTTTGAGGGGTTTTTGACTTTGAAAGATTCCATAAAAATCCAAGAAAGTTAAGAATTGTTAACTTGCTTTTCTTAAACAGAATAATATTCCAAATTTTGACCCTGAGAGAAAAGAAATATAAAAAAACGAAGAAAAACAAAATATAAAAAGAAATATAAATCGTTTTTAGTTAATTTTTCTGTTTTTTTATCTCTTCGGAGCCAGGAATTAAAAACCGCTTTCAATTGAGTGCTTACTTAAATTTTGAATCATTAAATAAAATTTTATCGAGGAACAAACCATACTTGAGCCGCGTCTCAAATTTAAGCCGTGGTTCAAAATCTTTAAATTCTGCATCGGATAATATTTTTGCCAAGTTAAATAAAAGCAAATTTACACAGAATAAAGTTTAGAAATGTTGGAAGTTTCATAAAAAGTTTTAAAAACGAACCAGAGCTGGGCACTTTTGAATGGTGGATATCGGGATTAATGCTTGATCCACTCTTTTTCTTAATCTCGAGATTAAATAATCCTTGTTCTCCTCTTGCTATTTATCTCCAGGTTAATTAACCGATCGGGATTAAGGATATCCCATTCTAAAGTTTTCAGCACTGAACGATTAACAGCAAGCACGGTTTGAAACTTTCCCTTATGAATTTCAACATCAGAGCAGGATCAACAATTAAATCAGATTAAAAATTTAACCCTGATATTGATCTTGGCTTTATTATTATTATTATAATTATTTCCTATAGCCTTAGTATTAATAATTCCAATTAGGAGCAATAGCTTAAATGTAATGGTATTGGCAGCAGCGAAAATATTATGTACAATTATTTTATACATATTATTTTATACAAATTACATACGTCGTTTACGTACAATCATTTCATCATATTATAATATACAAATTACACACATAAGGCGATCTTTATTATGACATATACAAAAGGAAGTAAAGAGAAAAAAGGATTAAATGCGGAAGTATGTGAGGGTTGGGAGGGGTTGGGTTGGAGGTTTTGATGGGGATGGTGATGGTGGGATAAAAGAGGGTGAAAGAGGTTGGCTCGCAAATATTTATTTTGAACTAAAGGCAATATACATATTTAAATTTGAAATTTGTGATTTAAAAATATCCATTTAGATTTCTCTAAACCAACCCCTTCACCCCCCCCCCCTGCAGGACTGTCTTAATAGGGTTAAAATTAAGAATTAGTTCTTGAATGACCTAGGGAAGTATGCTCCGAGGACGACTTCTTGAGGTCAGTCCCTGACCTCGCCACTGTGACCTCCTTAATGGAGGTCAAGGTTTTGCTTAACCAGGTCGAGTTCTGTGCACTGCTCGCCTGAAATGTAATATTGTTAAAAGATTTATTTGGAAAAAATCTGTTCAATCTGAAAAAAAAAGTTTTGTAGTCTACATTTAAACACGGGTTTTTGGAAAATATATATATATACCAGACTTTCTAAGCGCTTCGCGCCCACCTACTTTTTTAACTTTTAATTGTGGCTCTACTTGTGAGAATCTTTTCTTTGTACATCATCACAAAAAAGTACGCGGATTTCAAGGATTATCAGTTTTCAAAAAAATCGAAATTTCCTGGACACATTTTTGTAAAAAAATATATTAAAAAAGTAAGTAGTTCGCACCACTGTGGATTAAAACCTACATCGCAAGCATGACCGACCACAATTATGTAAATTCATGAACATGTTTTAAGTTTTCTGTTGCAACAGGGTGTCCCAATAAACATGGGAATTAATGGACTTTAAAATTGTCCTCAATTTTTTATAGCTGATAAAAATTGTACGTCGCGTTTGAAAATGTGGTCTGTCTTTTTTGTATCTTCAAAGATGATTGAGAACCCTTAACAATTTGTTGTTATTTGATAAAATGGAATCTGAAAAATTCTCCGTCAATTTTGATGGTGCAAATATTGTAATATTGTAGACCACGTTTTGGAATTCCAAAGACTAGCAGTGATACTTCTAAAATATGGTCACGTAATAATGCCACTCTGAACCAAGACGATTAGAAGATCGACACTTAATTCTCATGTTTATTGGGACACTATGTACCTGTGTAGAGAATTGATGTGCTAGATCCTGGTTTTTACACTCCGTCTCCACCAGAGCTAGCTTAGTCTGAGCTAGTTCAAGCTCAAGCTCCTAAACAATCAATCTATTAAACTCCGTCTCCACCAGAGATAGCTTAGTCTAAGCTAGTTCTAGCTCCTAAAAAAATAAACTATTAAGCTCTGTCTCCACAAGAGCTAGCTTATAGTCTTTAGCTAGTTCAAGCTCAAGCTCCTAAACAATCAACCTATCAAACACCGTCTCCACCAGAGCTAGCTTAGTCTGAGATAGTTTAAGCTAAAGCTCCTAAACAATCAACCTATCAAACACCGTCTCCACCAGAGCTAGCCTAGTCTGAGCTAGTTCAAGCTCAAGCTCCTAAACAATCAACCTATTAAACTCCGTCTCCACCAGAGCTAACTTAGTCTGAGCTACTTCAAGCTCAAGCTCCAAACTATTAAACTCCGTCTCCACCAGAGCTAACTTAGTCTGAGCTACTTCAAGCTCAAGCTCCAAAAACAATCAAACTATTAAACTCCGTCTCCACCAGAGCTAACTTAGTCTGAGCTACTTCAAGCTCAAGCTCCTAAACAATCAAACTATTAAACTTAGTCTCCACCAGACGTAACTTAGTCTGATCTAGTTTTTCTTGAAGCTCCAAAACAATCAAATTATTGATGACAATTCCATCCTTTTAGATCTAAGCAATACTATTATTACCAATCAACCTCCAGTCAAAGTATCATGTCCTGCAGGCAATGTTGAGCTCCAGGGTCGAGCTGCAGCCACTTACTTCGTGTCTGCTTGGGTTGTAATGTATCAGATTCGGCTTGAATTTTCTAAATTTAGGTTGGAAACTCAGCTTTAACCGCAAGCTAAAATTTCTTTTAAATCTAAACCTACTGAACTTAGAATTTTTAAACCCATATCAACTCTGTGGTTGTACCGAGTTTCCAATCAAAATTTGACGCAAATCGGTCAGGGGGTTTCTGAATTATAATTTAGATGTTTAAATACCTGAACTCTAGTGAGAGATTTATCTAAAGAATTCCCTGTCCCCCCCTCTCCCTCCAGATGATCTCAACCTCCTGAACTCTACTAAGAGCTTTATCTGAAGGATTCCCTTTACTGCTCCTCTCTCCTCCTTCCTCTCAAGCTTACTGGACAACTGTTTAGTGATTTGCTTGTAATCAACTATTATATTTTCCTGAAACAATGACAATGTCAACTTACACGAAGGCGTTTAAGAGACTGTTCACGTATTTTCAAGTGACCCGCCGCCCTTTAAAAAGTAGCATATTTGATTCACAACGGTACCCTTCTTTGCCGGATCGAGAATAAATTATCCATGATTTTCCACATTACCACATTATTATATAGATTACGGTTTCAAGGGTACCGTAGTAAATCGGACATTTCCCTCTTTAAATGAATTCAGTTAAAACCAACAACATCAAAAAGTCAAACACTCCATTTAAACACATTTTTAGCATCTAAAAAAATGTCCCTTAAAATTCAGAAGGATCGTTATTTTGAATTATTTCATCCAGTTATTTATGTTGATTTTAATAAAAATGTTAAGTAATTAAATAAAAAAATTTTTTAGTTCTTTTTTCGTCTGTAAAATATTTTTACCTTACTAAGAAGTTCTGATTCCAATTTGGTTAGTTCTCGTTTAAGAACCAGTTTTAGTTGGTCGGCCTCCTCAGTTATTAGATTCTTTTCACCTGACAACTCATCATTCAGTTGTCTTAAATATTAAGAATATTCAAAACAAAAAATATGATTTTTGACTTTAATTGCTTTGGGAAACCATTCATGGCCTATAACAAACTTGAATGCTGAATATTGATCTTATAAAGTGACTGTAACCGTAATTATAAGTGAACCTCCGGCCTCCATGCAAAAACTTTTATATACGATTCACATCGTTACACTTATAACCTTTATCTGATCAATAATGTTTGTAATTTTACTAAGATTAAAAATGTTTAATATTTAATATTTCCTATATTTCATAAGTTTTCGGGTTCCTCCAGTAAAAATGTGCAAGTCACTTTTGTAGAGAAATAACAATAATCTGGAATAAGAATTGAAATCATCCAATTCCTACTTCATCAGACAAACCTGTTAAGGGTATCGTGCTTTATATAATTAAGAATTGCCATCTTTGCACGGAGGGTCACTTAAAATACGCTTACAGTCCCTTTGAGCCATGTAGGAAGACATTTTTAAACGTTCTTGAACAAAATTTTGGTTTTGTATCGTTCAGATTTAAATCTGGCATTTTGCAAAACGGAACAACAGCAAACTTTAAGATCATTTTTGATGATATTTGAGTGGGCTCATCCTTGAACAACCCGAGGTGGTGTTCTTATACCTTGAGATGGCGAGCTCCTTCTCCAGGGTCTCCTTGATGTCCTCCAGCTTGTCGAGTTCGGAGCGCATAGAGATCTTTGATGTCAGGAGCTGCTGGGCAAGTACATCGTTCTCACGCTCCAATCTAACAGTACCAAAAATCATTCAAAATCTTGCATTTTTTATTTTTTTTCCCATATTTTTACTATGCTCTTCTGATGTTACAACCTTTTTTATATTTTTGGAAATATCAATAAAAGACAGTATTAAAATGGGCTATTATTTTTCTTCTATGGTCTCTAATATTAAGTAGAGAAATGTTTATTGTTTAATAACCTTCCACCCTCTTCTTCTTAAATAAAAAAAAAACTTTTTCATACATTTTTCTTTCTAAACATATTTGTCAGTTTTCAATAACCTTAGGTTGTCTGCCATTAGTTTCTTATTTTCACGCTCATATCTTGTGACAGGGTTTTCTGCTAGTCTCTCAGCTTCCTAAAATAGATGTAAGAAATCTTAAAGGGACTGTACATGAGGTTTAAAGAGACCCACGATTTAAGAGCTGTAGGATGTCCTCTTTTCAGATTTTATAATTTTCTATTGTGGTTTCTCAACTATAGTTACTCGCGGATTGTTGCAGTAGGCATGGAAAATTGATATCTTCATTCTACTCAAAAGTTACGAGGTTAAAGGTAGATTAATCTCAAGAAGAATAGTAACTGAAAAATATTAATGATTTAATAAATTATCTTCACCTTTATGTTCCTCCATTCTTTCTCGTACTTGCTCAATTTTTTAATTGTAATACTGCAGACGGTTTTCATTAAGCTCTTGGCATGATCTTCACTCCGAAGCCTTTAAGCGTCACATTTTCAAATATTTGAATTATCTCAAAATAGTTTCTTGCTTGCATTAAGAAATGCAAATTAATAAAATTTCTTATCATATATGACCTAAAATTAGCCAAAACTGCAAGTTTATTTACATAACACACACCTTGTATAAATGCACTTATTTTAAGTATATACACTCAAATAAAACCTAAGGGATGAACAATTACTATAAAAATTCAGTAAATTTTGTGGCAAAAATTTTTTAAAGGTTTTATCCATGACTTAGGATAAACATATTTTTAAAGAATTCTTACCCTTAAAGATTAGATTCAAGACAGCTTAACCTTATTTCAGTACTACCAAATCATTGTGATAACAAATATTAATGAAGTCAACAAATTTACTCTCCTCTCTCATTATTATTTGGCTCAGGTTTGTATTACAAATATTAACAATTTTCCTTTTTTTATTAATAATTCATTTTTATTTAGCGGTGTCATAACAATATCTAACCAAACCAACTTGAAGCTACCTCCGGATATTAACCTTGACCAGTTTGCTTGGATAACTCCTCTACTGGGAAACATCTCTAATGAGTGCAGGTCTGCAAGTGAAAAGTATCGCGATGCACTTATTGAAGTTCTGAACTCCACAAATCTTAAGGAAAAAGAGAATTCTCCTATGATCCCTGCAGCTCTGCAGATGTTTGATTCAAATGGAAGATTACCAATGGAAGGATTTCTTTCTGATGTTCTTGAAATTCCCATAGACCTTTGTGAATTAGTTGGGGAAAGTACAAAGTCATGCCTTTTACCAAATGCAGTAAGATTTATTGTGCTAAAAATTCCACTGGGCTATTCCAATAATCCTGGAAGTCATGGAGAGTGTCTTTCTGTGGAACAAACTGAGACTAAATATTGCACAGTCAGGCTGAAAGGAGCTGACCTGGGATTTGGAGGAATTGCATTGCCAGCAAGAAAAGTTTTTCCCGCATGAAAAGCCTTTCAGAGTATTTATACTTTTTACACCCCAGACTAAGTACAATGTATAAAGCTGACACAGACTTTGTTTCAGTGGAGCTATTTCAAACTAACGATTTCAAAAACCTTTTTGGTTTGCTCTCTGCTGAAGGTAATTTAACAAGAGTAGAAATGCAGGAACTTCAAGAGCAAGTTTTACTACTATTTGTGGGAATCTACAGTGCTGTCAGCAATCCCAGTAATGGAATGTGTTTTCCCAAGAGCTGTTCTCCAGAAGATATCAATGAAAATTACAAAGTATTAACAGCCAAATCTTTTGAGGACATCATAATTGATATCATGGGAAACCCTATTAACTTACTAAAAACTGGCAATTTAACAATAGAAACTAAAGCTGAAGACTGTTTTACAAGGGATAATAGAAGTGGGATGCCTGAAGATTATCCTTTCATTGTCTTACTTATTTACACAATCTTCAGCCTCATAGGTTGCCTCACTGTTATTGGAACACTTCTTGACTTGATCTCGCCAATCACTGAAGATGAGAAAATAAAACCACAAACAATGAAGAAAAGAATTTTAATGTGCTTTTCAGCTTATACCAATGGAAAACACCTACTTTCAACAAAATCTTCTGGACAAGACCATTTTAATTGTCTTAATGGAATGCGGTTCCTCAGTATGACTTGGGTTGTCTTGGGCCATAGTTTTGGAAGTTCACTATTTACTGGAAGAAATTTAGGAGAAGTTCTAAACCTAATATCAGGGGAAGGAGGAATAGCATTGGAGGCAGTGCTCAATGCTTTTCCATCTGTAGACACTTTTTTCTTTATGAGTGGGTCACTTACATCTTTTATACTCTTCAAAGAAGTAGAGCAGGCAGATAAAGATAAGACAAAGCATGCAATTGTACTCTTACTGTACTATGTTCACCGGTACCTCCGAATTACAATACCATATGCTCTAGTCATGGGTGTAATAATAGCTGTGTTACCCTATACCTTCTATGGTCCCAGTTGGTCTTTCACAATCAAGGAAGCAGAGGATTGCAGTAACTATGGGTGGGCAAACTTGTTGTACATACAAACATTTCTAGAGTCAACAAAGGACAGTATATGTATGGAAGTTTCATGGTATCTTGTAGATGATATGGTATTCCATTGGTTCTCTCCGATAGTTATGTACCCGGTGTTTATTGCTTTTTTAAAAACTAAAAGTCATATTGTAGGAATGTTGTGGTGGGGATTCACAATGGTCTGCTTCACAGGAGGTCTGTTCTACATGTCATATACAACCAATCAACCACCCTCAAGAACTCATATGGTTCCAGGTTTAGATGAGGATGGATACAACCTTTATGTTGACTTTTATGAAGCCCCTTGGGTAAGATACCAACCATACCTTGTTGGCATCTTACTTGGATACATCCTTCATCATACAAGAGAAAAACAAGTTAAAATAAACAATGCAGCAAATATATTATTGTGGCAGGCGGCATTTCTTGCTGGTTTTGCAGTAGTATATGGATTGTATGGGGTTAGAACACAAACAATGACCCATTTCAGCGCCTCAATTTACAATTCATTTCAACGATTAGCTTGGAGCGGAGCACTAGCATGGGTTATTTTTAGTTGTGCTAAAGGTTATGGAGGAGTGGTGAATGACCTCCTGTCTTGGTCACTTTTTGCTCCACTTGCAAGAATAACCTTCTGTACCTATCTCATCCATACCAATCTGCTGGGCATGTTTACATCATCTGTTCTACTTTCATTCCCATTTGACTTTTCATTCTGGGTAAGTGTTTGGCATTTCCTTGGATCTTTGTCAATATCCTTGACCGTGGGATTTTTCCTTTCCATGTTTTTTGAGTCACCCAGTGTAAGGTTAGAGAAACTTCTTATTGGATCAGTTCTTCAGGGCCTTATTCCAAACTCAGGAAAGCATTACAAAGATTAAGAAAAATCTTTCAGCAAGTGAAGAGAAACAGATATCCTTAAAAGAAACCCTGCTAAAACTTGGACAGGAAGAAAATTCTTAATTGTAGTCATGAAAATAAAATATGAAAAAATAATGTTGAAATTTAAAATGTGCAAATGTTTTTATTTCAAACTTTGATTTAATATGAAAGCTTTCCTTTTAGGGATGTTAACTCTGAAATATTTCATTGTGGATTCAAAATCCTGTTGAAGAAGCTCTTTTCGTACCATCATAAGCAGTGCAAGGGATACCTAAACAAATCAATATTAGGTCATGCTTTCTATTGGTATTTTACAGTGCTTTTCATTTTCTAATGTTTTCTATTATTTTCTAAAAGGAAAAAGTTGTATGACCAATTTAAAGGTGGACGATTTGGGCATGGACCAATCTTTAGTGTTTACAGCCAAATTCTCAAGTCTTAACTGATTTTCTCTTCTGATCTTAAATTGTGGACTTTTTATCTTGTCCAATTAGATTTTGCTTGCTTCATTGGCAAGAACCTTAGAATTATGATAAAATTATGTAGATTTTAAAAGATTGCAAGAACTAGGGTAAAAATTATTTAACCTGAAATATAATATCAACTCCCTGAAGAAGAAAAACATCTAGAACTCTAAAAACTAGAAAGAGAGGAAACTTGGCGGAGAAGAGAGTTAAGAACCATTGGCTAGCATACATGTGAGTCTCCAGTCCAATTTCCTAAAATAATAATAACACATTGAAATGATACAAAAAGAAAAATAATAAAGTAATTTTTGTATTTCTGGAAGTGTAAATCTATGCAAAGAAGTATATCTCAAGATGTGTCAATTAAGGATAAGAAAATATATACCTGGAAGTGTGCATGTAAATCTGGAAGTCTGGTTTCCACAAGGCGTTCAAGTTGATAGAATCGTAGCTGAAGTTGTTCAAAGTTTTCTCTTAACAAATTTTACAAATTAAAAAAAATGTATTAGGCTAATAGGGAGCTAGTTTTCAGGGGTACCTAAACATATCCCTGAGACCGTATGAGTGCATGATCTGCACCAGGACCCCGAAGCTCTGCTCCTCTGGCATCTGTAGCAGCAGAGCAGCAATCAGGAAGCTCTGACCCTGGCAGTAACCTAGACAACACACAGATATTATCCATTTGTTAGAAATATTGATTTGCTTTCAGTACCAACTTGCAGTTCCAAGTTTCAAGCTAGCTGAACATTGGTTTTCCATTCTGAACCTCCTCATGAACAGATCAGATTTTGGGTTCAAAGTTGATAAAACTCATGAATTTTTTACCATCTACTTTGCCCAAGAAACGTGTGTAAAAATGATAAACCAATTAATAAAATTTTAGGGTTTGACTTTTACATTAGTCAAAAAAGGTTGAGAAGTAAACTCTCATATATTGATTTGAAATGGAACAATGAAAACCAATAGCTGCTGAAAATTTGTATTTTCACGTAAAGGTTTGACAACTTCTTAGCTTTCCAAATTGTGCACTTCCTTCAATTAAAGGATGTATAGTGTATACTGGATAACGAGGAACATTTTTTGTAATACTGCCTGTGCGAATTTAAAGATACAAAAATATGTTTATTCTAATTGTTTGCTTTTAGTTCAAGGTATAATGCTATATAAATTATACAACTACCAATAAGCAAACACAAAATGATAAAGTTTTTTATTTTGCTGTGAAAGGTAATTTATTTTACTTCTATTTATTTCTCTATTTATTTCCAGTTTAGGCAATCTTTTGTGTATTCAATATATATAAAATATGAGAACTGCTTGAACAAAAAAACAAAAAAAACCCGAAAAAATAGAAAGAAGCTCCAGAAAAACTGATCCAGATAAAATCTCTATTGTTCTAGATAATTTGTATGAAATCTGAAAAAGACACAATAAGGTTCTCCTGTTCCATAATTGATACTTTATAAACCCATCTGAACAATTCTTTTAAGGCTGCATTCATTATTAGAAAATGGCTTTTCAGTCGCCTACCTATTTCACTATCGTATACTGAATATGCTTTACTAATTCTGTATAAAGCCTCTTGACCTCCACCACCAGCCTCCTAAAGATTATATTGAATGATATAATTAAATAAAAGTTCATTTGTATATTTTGAAAGGAAACACAAGGATTTTATCTTCAGCCGTTTTGTGGTTTATTGGATACAAACAAACAAACAGACAAAAAAAGTATATATAAGGAATTAGGAGCTAGATCTGACCCCCCGCCCCCCCCATCCCGACATGGAGAGCCAGACCACTATGGGAGCTAGCAACCAGAGCTTTGACCCCTGGATTCCACACTACTGCGGAAAGACGCTACCAGTGGTTCAAGCAGATATATTTATATGATAAAAAATTATAAAAAGAACTTTTGTTGGGATAATTTCTAGTTTTGTCGTCATTGTGAATGATTTTGTCTTAGATTATTACAATTTCAAAATTCAATGTTATCCTGGTAGCAGTTTTTATTCTCATTGTATCTATATATTATATATAAGTTGTAATCTCTGCTTGTCCGTTTGTATTTCCGATCATAACTCATGAACCCATGACAGATTTGCCTTACAATTTGATTGGGGAACTCGGGAGAACCACAGGAAAGTTCTTAGATTCCAAGTTGAGTTATCCCACTTTTAAAGTAAAAATCGAAATATAAAACTAAGTGCGTGTAAACGGCGGGAATAACTATGAGTACCCTGGGCAACGGAGTGTTCTAAAGCTAGTTAAACATATTGTCCCCCCTCTGTTGTTTACCTTGAAGAATTCATGAGCTGGGAAGGTTCTGTGAATATCTCGGAAAATAACTTTTTCATCCGGAGTTTCTTTTGTCACAAGGATCTTATAATTCTCAATAGTATTATCCATTGTCTCACTAGCTCCACTGAACAAATATAGTTTTAACCTTTCTTAATAGTATTATCCATTGCCTCACTAGCTCCACTGAACAAATATAGTTTTAACCTTTCTTAGAAAATAATTGTGAACTGAAATAAAATATGCGAAAATACATAAGAATTTTGCCAAATACTCCAATGAAAGTCAAGAGCCGTCTGCTTTAAAAAAATTATGCCAAGAGCAACAAAAAAGTTTAAATGGGTTGGTACAGCTGAGGCTTGGTGACACTTCAAAGGCGATCTGGTCTGTATAGTTGATGGATAATTTTCAAAGCTGTATTTATTGTCACAGTCATGCCATCTACAATGAACAATGTACATATATGTTTATCAATTTAGGTTCATACATGAAAGCAAAACAAAAACATATTTTGGAAGATTAAGAAACATGAAAATCTTTGCCAAGTCTCCGAATCCAGGTTAAAGAGATCTGGAAAAGGATTTAAATATCTGAACCCGGATCCATGAGATCTGAACCCTGATTAAAGAGATCTGAACCTGGATCAAAGAGCTCTGAACCCGGATTAAAGAGATCTGAACCCGGATCAAAGAGCTCTGAACACGGATGTTTAGAACTGTATTTTACCTAAGCCTCTGCCATACTTCTCCTCTGAGTGCCTCAGGAACACCAGCTTTAACCAGGCCAGCTAGTTGCTTAGGGCGGGGCTGCCCCACCTTCCACACACGCAGCACCTCCCCCCAGCTATCCAACTCAGTCTCAGTGCAGTCCTTGGACACGCCCCCGGACCCAGAGAGTAGAGGTTCATCTGTATCCGACTCATCCTCCTTTTTATTATATTTTTATATATTTTTAAATATATAATATATATTTATACATATTTAAATATATATAAATAAATATTTTTATATATTTTTAAATATATATTTTTATATATTTTTAAATATATATTTATATATATTTAAATATATATTTACATATTTTTATTATTTATATTATTAGTATTATCAGGCGCGAAGTGGAGGTTTAGCCTAGGGGGATGCACTTTAGACGCGCGTAAGCTCGGCGAATTTTTTTTTGTGCACTAAAAACCGGTATTAAGAAAAAAAAGTTTAATATCAGGCTGACTATTTGTCATCTGTCCAAAATTACCAATAATTTTAAATGAAACCCCGCGAAAAAAATATTGTAAATAAGATTAAGGTACAAAAAAGAATTTGAGAAATAATTATAAAATGGACAAATTGTGACATTGTAAAAATCTGAATATATATGCAAGTTTACTGTTTAATAAATTAGAGCCTGCCTCTGGCTAAGGGGGGGCCTATGGGGGTGCACGCGCCTGAGTATTATTATTATTAATATTATTATTACTATTATTATCATTATTATTATTATTATTATTAATATTATTATTATTTTTGTAGAAATAAAAATAATAATAATAGAACCCGAACTACTTGAATTATCTGAACTACCTGAAATACCTCTACCAGGCCTACCTGACCTACCTGAACTACATGAACTATCTGAACTATCTGAACTATCTGAACTATCTGAACTAACTATCTGAACATCCTGAACTAGCTGAACTTGCTGAAATACCTAAACTAACTGAACTACATGAACTACCTGAACTACCTTAAATATCTGAACTATCTGAACTATCTGAACAACCTGAACTATCTGAACTATCTGAACTACCTGAACTATCTGAACTCAGGCAATCTTTTACAGATTGAACCCGTTTGGTCAACCAGAGCACCGTTACTATAGAGGAGAGATTCTTATAGAATTTTTTTTCCAAGAAGTCTGAGGGCTTGGGGCTGGTTCCAATCAGACCCCAAAGCAGATTATGACTATTTAGGTTAATACTTAAGGATATTTTAAGCGGCAAGATTTGGTCGCGAAACTACCTGAACTAGCTAAACTATCTTTTCTAACTGACCTGCCTGAACTATCTGAACTACCTGAACTACCTGATCTACCTGACCTAACTGCACCACATGCACTACCTACACTACCTGCACTACCTGCACTACCTTAACTACCTAACCTACCTGACCTACCTGCACTAACTTACCTACCTGCACTACCTGAACTACCTGACCTTCCTGAACTACAAAACAAACCTGCTCTAAAGTACTCGAAGACTCCAGTGTTTCTCCGCCTCGCCAAGACGCCAGTCCTGAGGCGAGCAGGGCGGATATTCGCCCCTGTTGTTCAAGTTCCTCGCCCTTTCTCACCTCGATCAGCTGTAGGTCAGTGCCTTGACCTCGAATACTCAGGTAGAACCTTGAAATTCAAATTTATTATTTGAAAGTTTTTGTTATACCCGAACAATAAGTGTACAACAGTGCGTTTTCACACGTTCTTCCGTTTTTAATTGAGTGCTCCTTAAAATCCTAAATTTATTTTAGTTAAAGTTAAACAAATTATCATTTAAAATATTTGAAACAGATGCTAAGATTTACTGTTCTGTTTAGGGGAAAAGAGATTATGAAATTCTACAAAGCAACTGATTACAAACACCAATCTTCAATTTCACATATCTTTGCAACTTGATGACGTTAGTCTTAACTTGGCGTTGAATAATTAATCTGGCGAGTTCAAAGTTTAGAACATGAACTGTCTGCAAAGATTTAAGACTAAGATTTAGATGCAAGTTATCAGTTCCTTTTTGTGCATTTTACCTTCTGACAACAGATCTCCTTGTATAATACCAATATCTCTCAGTAGCTGGATATATACGAGCTTTCGTCTCTATTACAAACCTTACAGGCTCAGCTATCTACAAATATCACTCTCATTTGATAACTATCATCGCAATGAATATTTTTATTCTACATAAAAAGATGCGACGCATAATATATTGTATGCACAGGCGTATACGAGTGAGGGGGGGGGGGGGCTAAATTAGTGGAATCTTGATTTCAAGGGAGGTTTCTGCGCTTTTATCACTCCCAAGTTGGGAGTGAAAAAAAGAGCAGAAATTCGATCTTAACGCGCGGTTTCTATTGGAAAAAAATACCGATGAAAAAAAAAATTGAAAAAAGTTATTTCTTCAATTATTCTCTTCAGATAAGAATAAAAATTCATTTCTGGTAATTTCACATTTTTTCACTAACATAAATTATTGAGCTTGTGCTTCCCTGTTCGCTCTTATCAACTGTTAGAATTGAGTTGAAAAAATGAAATATGATCAGAAATTCATGACGCTAACCCGACCGTAAACAACAAACATGTGTGGCAAACAAGCAAATCAAATTACAGGGAAATAGTTGGTAAAAACAAACATTCAGAATAGGTTTGCAAATATAATAATAATAACAATCATGATATAATTTCAAAAATAATAATAAAAAACGGTAAAGAATTTAAAAAAAAAATTAGGATAGAATTTCAAAAATAATAATAAAACAATTATGATAGAATTTAAAATATAATAATAAAAAAATGGCAAATATAATAATAAAAAACATTCAGGATAGAATTGGAAATATGAAAATAAGAACAACATTGAAAAAAAACTGCAGAAATTAAATGCAAATAAAATAATAAAAAAGATTAAGCTCAAACAGATAGGATTTGTCCTGAATAACTGTTGCTTCAAATTATTTTGGTTTAAACTCTGTACAAATTCTAGTCTCTTTTTAGCAAATGACTAATTTGTAAATAAAAATAAACCGAGTGCGTAGTATGTTCCTCCAATGTATGTATGTAGACTTTAGATGAAAGTAACTTTAAAGTTTGATGTCGTGTGCACTGTGCACAGTGCAATGACCAGGGTTACCCAACCACAAAGGATGGGATTTCAGAGACGACTTCAAATGTATACTGTCTGCGTTTTATATTCATGGTTTATTAAGCCATTAAACGACTGTCAATAGGGCAGAAGTCTGAATTTAATCTTGAAATTGTTATATATAAAGAGTTTGAGATCGTCTTTGCAGTCTTATTGTTTGTGGGTAACCCTGTACAATGAACATACTGTACAATTTTTTTACCTTAGCAATGACAAGATCAGCTGCAACTGTCATGTACACGCTATGTATATCCGGTCCAGTCTCCTGGTTTAGTACAGCAAACGCTGCTTCACGTGGATCCCAGGACCCCTGATACAGACAATAAAATAGATTAGAAGGACCCCTGACACAGACAGTCAAAAAGTTAGAAGGACCCCTGATACAGACAATCAAATAGTAAGAAGCAAGGAACTATATACAGGAACGCCCAACTCAGATATGCACATATTATGTACTGTACACTGTGGGAAAAATGTAAACAAACCCAGTGCCCCCACAGAAGTTGAAGGGAAAGGACTACAACCCAATGTGATATTACAGTCCAACAAAAACAAGTTAATATATCAAGTTAGAGCGAATATATATGGTCAATATGGAAAATACAATAGCAATATATTTTTATTCCAACCCGTTAGGCCCTTCTCCCTCAAAAATGGTGCGTTGGCCCTGAATTCTTTTGTTTTGATCTCCTCCCACTGCAGTACACAGATTTGACGAATGAGATATGGCTGTTCCTGGTCTATATATTTCTTGGTAAGAAGGACCCCTGATACAGACAATAAAATAGTTAGAAGGACCCCTGATACAAATGTGATCGATCAAACCTTTTAAGACAATTAAATGTTTAAAACTTAAAAGGACCTGTGATAAAAACAATTAAACCTTTTAAAGGACCTCTGATGTAATCAATCAGAACTTGAGAAAGATCTCTGATATATATAAAAAAAATCAAAACTCTTTATGGACCCTGATATCGATTATAAACAATCTTAAAATACCCTTTTTATAAGATCTATAGTAAAACCTGATATAAAAAATATAAAAAATTGAACCTTAAATGACCTTGAACTATTTTTAACATAAAAAATCAAACCTGCAATGACAATTGATTTCTATCAAACCAAACATAAAAAAATAGAAAATAAAAAAATACAAACAATTAAACAACGAAAAGGATTAGTCGGATTTAAGTAATCAGGGACTGAATTTAATGAATTTCCAGGGTCGTTGAACTGTCTACTGTTGGATCAAATTTGGATCACCAACTCAAATTTTTCCTACATCATAATTAAAACCGTCAGTAGATAGTTCTGCGACGTAGTTAAAATTTATTAAATTCGGTCCCAGGAGTAGTAGCTGAACTAGATACGACTAGCTGAACTAGGTAGGACTAGCTGAACTAATTAGGACTAGCTGAACTAGGTAGGACTAGCCGAACTAGGTAGGACTATTTGAACTAGGTAGTACTAGTTGAACTAGACGTAGGACTAACTGGATTAGGTAGGACTAGCTGAACTATGTAGGACTATCTAGGCTAGTATAATTATTTTGAAGTTAATTCTATAGTCTAATATTTTTTACACACGAGATGTAGTTCAACCTTCCGTACATAGTTCAACTACTTCTCACTGATAATTAGATTCGACCAGTGAACTTTTACCTGTATAGTCCAGCCTGCGCCGGCCGGAAGCATTCTGACCCCCTCGAGTAGCTGCATATCACTGTGCCGAACATTCCGACCAGGAGACACAAGCATACCAAAACATCGCTCAACCTTGATAGCAGAATGATACAGGGTTTCCCAAAAAACGTGGGAACTAAGAGAAGAATTCGAAGTAGTTTTTGTTAAGAAATAGCTCTGTATAACCTAATTTCAATGGTCATAATAAAGTTACGTCTGCTAGCAGCATATTTTATGTAAACGGTAGATGGCTGTTTTGTTGAGCTGAAAAACGTTGTATGATGTAGGTATGCTCTATAATATTCCTGCAAAATAAACAGTTAAGAGGAAAAACTGTACTGTGTTTGTAAACAGGAATTTCTGAATTTACTAAGTACAACAATTTGCAATCAAAACTTAAACAAACAAATTCTTAACTCAAGCAGAAAAAAATCCACGGATTACAGCTTTCTTATGTAGGCATCACCATACTAAATCGAAAAATCATTTACAAAGACGATATCAAAATCGTCACTTAATTCCTATGTTTATTGGGACACCCTATTCGAAACATGGCCCAACCCTAGCCCAAAATTTGCTGACCCCCCCCCCCATTCCCCTTTTGAATAGGTTTTAAACGTTTTATAAAACAGACACCTTCAGATTTAGTGAAAAAGTAGAAAAAGTGGTTTGTAAACATGGATATAAGAAACAAAATATTATTTGTCTGAAAACATGTATTCGTTAAACTTCCGTGTCATTTAAGTGAGAGGTCCTAACATTGATTTTTTTAGAATTAGTTATTTTTGATAAATGAGGATATACAAAGTAACTGAACATGCATTGCACGGGTATACCTTTTTTTCTAAAAGTTAGATTTCTTACCTTTATTTTGGTTAATCTGACAGAATGAAACTATTTCTGGAGTTTGGTTGAACTGAGAGATTGAAACTATTTCTAACCTTGAGTTTGGTTGAACTGGCAAATTAAACCTATTTCTAACCTTGAGTTTGGATGAACTGGCAGATTAAACCTATTTCTAACCTTGAGTTTGGTTGAACTGTCAGATTAAACCTATTTCTAACCTTGAGTTTGGTTGAACTGGCAAATTAAACCTATTTCTAACCTCGAGTTTGGTTGAATCTAAAATTTGACAAACTGAAAATATTTCTAACCTTAAGTTTGGTTGAGTCTGAAACCTGGCAGATTGAAACTAAAACTCGTTTCTCCACATTTGACTTGAGCTTAAAACAATCTTTATCCCTAAATAATAATATATAAATTGTAAATCCATTAAATGCAAATGTTAACTGTTAACAACAGTTTTTCACAACCGACAATAAACAAATAATTAAAAGCTTCAGTTTTTTTTATTTATCGCCTCCCTTAAAAAAATATCAGCCACTAAATTTTTTTTTATTTTCGAAAGAGGAAGAGTGAGGGCAGCGATTCAAATAGTTTTTAATCTTGTAAATGTGGACCCCCCATTTTTTGCCAGACACTTTTGTCTTCCTACCTTGGCACATAGACAAAGTTCCCCTTGGTATCGTCCTCCCTGATCTCGAGGCCGACCTCAAATACGACCTCCTCCTCCTCGAGGGAGAGCTGCAGCTGGTGCTGAACACGAACACCTTGTCCTACTCCAATATTTTCCGATTCAAATTTTTCCTTTTTTTTCTGATATAATGGTTAATATTTTTTAAGAAACTGAAATGTTTATAACTGCTCTATCTTCATCTATTATCCTAATAATCTACTTCTCTTATTCTACGTCTTTTACATCTTATTACTTCTCTAATCTACCTCTTTTCTATCTTATTATTTCTCTTATCTACCTCTTTTACATCTTATCACTTCTTTTCTCTTCCTCTTTATTCTATCTTATTACTTCTCTATATTACTTATCTGTGCTACATCTTTTCTATCTTATTACTTCTCTAATCTACCTCTTTCCTATCTTATTACTTCTCTATTCTATCTCTTTTCTATCTTATTACTTCTCTATTCTACCTCTTTTCTATCTTATTACTTCTCTATGCTACCTCTTTTCTATCTTATTACTTTTCTATTCTACCTCTTTTCCATCTTATTACTTCTCTATATTCTACCTCTTTTCTATCTTATTACTTATCTAATCTACCTCTTTTCTATCTTATCAGTTCTCTATTCTACCTCTTTTCAATCTTATTACATCTCTATTCTACCTCTTTTATCTTATTTCTTCTCTAATCTACCTCTTTTCTATCTTATCAGTTCTCTATTCTACCTCTTTTCTATCTTATTACTTCTCTAATCTACCTCTTTACTATCTCATTACTTCTCTATTCTACCTCTTTTCTATCTTATTACTTCTCTTATCTACCTCTTTTACATCTTATCACTTCTTTTCTCTTCCTCTTTATTCTATCTTATTACTTCTCTATTCTACCTCTTATATCTTTATTACTTAACTGTTCTACCTCTTTTCTAAGATAAGATAAGATAAGATAACGTTTATTGCTAAAATAAATGTATCTGTATACAGATAGAGTTTACAATCACAAAATTGATGATTATATTAACAGTACAAGTATAAAGCAATTAGGTGGAAAATAGCTCTTGGCTGTTTTGATTATTTTTTCCACCTAATGTTAGTAATAATAACAGAATATTTCAATTAAATAGATTTAAGGAGAACGATTAGAGATAAGGGTGCGAATTTATCATATGCAAAATAGTTTATACATAAATTCGAATAACTATATTTTAAATTAATTTTCATACATGTACACAACAAATATCAAAGCATATTAAAACATATCTAATTAGTTTTACATGAATAGCAATTCGGTTTATAACACATTGTCCTATAATTTTCAAAAAGAGNTGCTTTTCTATCCTTTCCTTGCACTTTACTCCATTCAGACCCTTCGCTTTCTTTCGAATTCTCCAACTTCTCCAATTTTTTTACTAAATCGCTTATAAGACCCATGTCTATTTTTGTGTCAGTCATTTTGAGTCTAGTAGAAATATTTTTTACTGGAAATAAATGCACTAAACAAGTTATCTGAGTGTTTGTGTTTTCACATAATATGGAGCATGTGAATAAGTTAACCCGGTGTTGGGTTGTCGGTCAGTTTAATCCGGGAGCTCACAAAGACACGTCCGGTCAGCTCGGATAACTACACTACACTATCTTATTACTTCTCTATTCTAACTCTTTTCTATCTTATTACTTCTCTATTCTAACTCTTTTCTATCTTATTACTTCTCTATTCTAACTCTTTTCTATCTTATTACTTCTCTATTCTACATCTTTTCTATTTATTACTTGTCTATTCTACCTCTTTTCTATCTTATTACTTCTCTATTCTACCTCTTTTCTATCTTATTACTTCTCTATTCTACATCTTTTCTATCTTATTACTTCTCTATTTTACATCTTTTCTATCTTATTACATGTCTATTCTACCTCTTTTCTATCTTATTACTTGTCTATTCTACATCTTTTCTATCTTATTACTTCTCTATTCTACATCTTTTCTATCTTATTACTTGTCTATTCTACCTCTTTTCTATCTTATTACTTCTCTATTCTACATCTTTTCTATCTTATTACTTGTCTATTCTACCTCTTTTCTATCTACTACTTGTCTATGCTACCCCTTTTCTATCTTATTGCTTCTGTATTTAACCTCTTAGTCTTTCTATATTATTAAATATTTCTTCTGTATTCTACCAATAACTTTTAACTTCTAGACCCTTTAATCTTAAATATTTCTTCTCCCTCCACAACTATTTCCAGTCTCCAATTAAGCTTATTAAATTGGATTATTTTCCTTTAGGTTTTTCGAATGCTTTCGCAAAATTTACAAATATCTTCTCCACAGCTGCGGCCACTTCACACCTGAAAATGATAATATATAAGGGCATGTTGCATGTTGGTGTAATTTCATGTGTGTGTTCTGCATCTTATCCACACTCTGAGATGCAGGTCATTATTCTTCATCACTGGTAGTCCTCGAGTCATGGGATGGGAGAAATTATCACAACGGATTGTACTTCAATATTCTAGTTTTATATGTTAGATATTCATACCTACATTTGTTTTATTTACTATTCAAAATTCATCAAAAGGCCTTATAATTGTTTCTTTTACATTCAGATACTTTATAAATTGGTTTCGTTAATCTGGCATAGAACATCAGTTTTGATATCAATACCAAATCTGATAAATCTACTGAGGAAGCTTCATTGAGTTGTATTCTTTACATCTTCAGAGAAAGAAACTATGACCTTCACAGTAGTTCAGAGTATTAGATGCATTGGTCCTAGAATCCAAACCAACAATGAAACCTTGGTAAGCTGTTAACTGCTGCACAATATGAAATTCCAAATAAAATGTTACTTACTTGATTCGTTGGGGCACCCTTTAACCCCTTATCTTAGTAACAATGATGAAAATATCGTCAGTTTTTATCTTAAGATTAGCAAAATTTTGTGAATTGTCTTCCTTGCCTTGGCTGCGTGAATTCGAAAGTAATTTTTAGAGAACTAGACTTTTTTGGCGCTTCGCGCCCATCCTATATTTCAACTCTTAATTCTTGATCTTGCTTTATCTGCGAGCTTTTCTTTTTGTAGAATGTAAAATAAAAAACATAGAAAAGTTTCCGTATTTCATAATATTTTTTCGCGCAACAATTAGGGGGCGTATTTAAAAACAAATTTCTGCGGATTTTTTATTTAAAAATTGTGTTTTTAGAATTTTTTACTCAATGTTTTGTAGTGGTCGACGTTTTGTAGCAGTTGACGTTTTGTAGTAGTCGACGTTTTGTAGCAGTCGTCGTTTTGTACACCATCGACGTTTAGATAATCGACGTTTTGTTATCTTTGAAAGTTGCCGCTTGGGAAAAATCCTTTGGGAAAGTACCTAACATCTACACAAAACATCTAGGTGTCTGTAAAATACATCTTCTATTTATACACTTGCTTGTTTGTTTGTTTTGGTGTTTGTTTGTTTGTTGTTTGTTTGTTTGTTTGTTTGTTTGTTTGTTTGTTTGTTTGTTTGTTTGTTTGTTTGTTTGTTTGTTTGTTTGTTTGTTTGTTTGTTTGTTTTTGTCCGTTTATATCCAATAAACGTCAATTTTAAGAAGTATTAAAAAAGGCATTTTTAAAGATCGCTGCCAGATGAGAGGGTCACAACATTCAGATGATCCCTACCCGTTCCATTCCGGCCACCTGTCCCCCAACCAACCTTTTATAGCAGGGGTTTTAACATTTCTTTTTTGAATTTCTAAAAAATATTTAATTTATCAGTTTACCTGAATACAAAGCACTGGTACAAGTGACCGGCCTCCTTATCTGGCATACTAGCGGTGAACGCGAAACAGGATTTCTCCGTTGTGGTAATATCACCCCGGGCGAAATAGGTTATTCTACATATTTATCCAATGAAAAATTGAATCTACGGAAAATAAAAATTTGCAACAGGTTTTACCATATTTTAAAAACATTCTAAACTTAAAAAGAATAAATTGAACACTTGCCTCAAACTCAAATTTTATAATCCCTATATCTTTGCAACCTGATGGTCTAAACCTTTGATATTTTAAATTTTTCACATCTGTTTTGTATTAAGACTAGTCTACAACATCCGGTTTCAAAGATTAGAATTAGAAAATTAAAGAATGAGTACCGTAATCAATTAATTGAGAATTACCCCCCGGGGGAAAAAAGTTAGACATAAAAATGTCAACCTTTTTTGAGTATTTTTACCCAAAAATTCATTTGCCAAAAATTCAGCGAATAACACATTAAATTTTTTTTGCTTCATTCAAACACACCTATTATCTGAAGGAAAACTTATTTGAAAAGGGAGGAGGGGAATAATATTTCCATAATTCCATGAATATTAATATTTATATCGGATTTATTCCTGTGTATCTTGATGCTACTAACCCTCCTCCTGGTGGCAGATTCTCGAACTACTACGCAACCACTGGACAGGCGGGGCACAGACACAGACACTCCCATTGGGGAAACACATTCCTGTTTAATAAAATAACATTATATTTTAAACTAAGATTTTAATTACATTAATTAGATATTTGAGAAAAGGTAAGAGGTCTGCCAAGTAACTATTTCCTTCTTGCACCTTGTTGTTGTTGTTAACCGTTTTGGTATTTGCTCTCAGGGTCAAAATTTGCCAGGTATTCAAAAGTTTATTCTCAACATTTGCATAGATTTTCAAATTGTTTGGTTTAAGCATTTGCTTTTCTTGTACACTAAGCTGCCAAATTGACCCTGGAAAAAAATACATGCAAAAAGAACGAACCAGAATAAAAACACCCAAAACAAAAACGAATGACTTAAAATGATCCTTTTTTTTGTTCGTTTTATTTATTTTATTTAGGATTAAAATTTTGCCACGTTTGTTAAAGTAAACTTTAACAGAATACGGTTTTGAAATGTTGGAAGTTTTATTGAAAGTTTTTAAAAAACGATTCACAACACTTTATACGAGAAACAAAGAAATTTTTTGCTCAAATATTTTAAAACATCTTTTTGTTTTGTCCCACCTTGTCATTATTCCTCCACCATAGGGGAAATTTTAAAAAATTATTTTTATTTCCTTGCGGTTGAACCTAAAACTTACCTTACTAAGAAGAGTCATATTCTGCTGTATCATTGCTTCATCCTATTAACAAAGCTGTAAATATTACATCCTCACCATTTACATTTTTCAACTATGTATTGTATTATTTGTTATAAAGACAAAACCCTTGGAGAGGACCAATCGGCTCCAAAATTAAAACGTAAAAAATTGTAACGTCTACGAAAATACGAATTTTTTAGTATTGAAGAGAGTAAAATGTTTTCCCTATAAAAACAAAGCAAAGAAGTATTCAAAGATATTTTCTTTTATTGCGCGCGCGCGTAGACATTTAAGGCTTTGGAGGTGATTATTTTGAGCGCATATTTTTTTCAAGAGTATCTTCCAATGAAATTAATGAAGTTAAGATTGATTAACTGTCAAAAAAATCGTATTTTTTTCACGAAAAGCGCGTGCGCGCAATTTTGCTCAGATCCGTTCAAAACTTAAAAATGAATGTTGTAATATACATAATTTTAAGCTCGCATATAAAAATCAGGACAATTCTAAGTTATGTTTAAACACTGTTCAAGGGCGTATACAGAAATAAATGTAGGGGGGGGGCAAGATTTGCGCGAAGCTTTTGCCCCCCCCTAGGAGCTCCTGGGGGGGGGGCAAAATTCGAACTGTAAATTCATAACACTTGGCTTCTTGGATATCAGGCGTAAGTATAAGATACTTAAAAGGCACACATACAGTCCAAATAATTACCTTCTAAGCATTGTTTCTAAAAAATCGACATTTTATTATACTTTTACAGGTATATTTAGTATTTAAACTAGAGATAGTAAAAGACATTTTTGAAAATAAAAACTTAACTTAAACTTAAATTCTATGAGATGAAAAGAAGTACAAAGGTCCAGAAAATAATTATGACTTGTAAAAGTTTCTGTTGTGAAAAAAAGTAGGAGTACAATTGCTGCAATCTAAGAATGAATGATAACTCAAGGCTTATAAATAACAGTATTTGATTCATGATAATTATTAATCAGCAATTCACAGATACCAGTCACAACGGCAACTTTTAACAGACTCACATCACTACTAAACAAGACTAGCATATAATGTAAAGTGTGTGAGCTGTACAAATGTATGCAGACTGTGTGTTCTCTAACCCAACTAAACTCTGTGTACTCTGTGAACTTAAAAGTTAAAATTAGGTTAGGTTGGTTAGGTTAACTTGGTTACAGCATGAGCACTGCACTGTAATTATATATATTTTAAAATTTTGTTTTTTTATAATAATCATGAAAAGCAAACTTATTTTTTTTGATTTCTTCACTTTTCAGTTAAGATTTGAAAAGTGTGAAAGGCTTGCAGAATTCTAGGGGGGGGCTACGCCCCCCCCCTTTACAAGTCTAGGGGGGGCACTGCCCCCCATGCCCCCCCCCTGTATACGCCCTTGACACTGTTTAAATTTCCCGGAGAGTAATACGTTTCATGCCTCCCCCCTGACTTTAGTTTACAATGAGAGTCCATAGAAAAGAGGCACGATATGAACATTCTATAAACTAACTTTTATCAAATAGTTTTGTTTAAGTCTAAAGATTAAATATGATTTTAATTTTCCAGTTTTGCCTTAGGATCTCCAATATTGACTGTTCCAAGATGATAAATGTTGTGGAAGATCGTGTGGTCTTGATCCTCTAGAATAACAGAAATTAACTTAGTGGGTCTCTTTTTAAGAGTACTATTCATCAAATCAAATCAAATCAAATCAAATCAAATCAAATCAAATCAAATCAAATCAAATCAAATCAAATCAAATCAAATCAAATCAAATCAAATCAAATCAAATCAAATCAAATCAAATCAAATCAAATCAAATCAAATCAAATCAAATCAAATCAAATCAAATCAAATCAAATCAAATCAAATCAAATCAAATCAAATCAAATCAAATCAAATCAAATCAAATCAAATCAAATCTTAAATGAATCCTACCACCAACCAGTCCCAACTCTCAAAAGTGAAATAAAAGAATACATAACTATCAAATTGGAGAATCCGTAGTAACATTTTATAATAATAAATTAAGAAGACAACCACAGAATCCGTAGTAACATTTTATAATAATAAATTAAGAAGACAACCACAGAATCCGTAGTAACATTTTATAATAATAAATTAAGAAGACAACCACAGAATCCGTAGTAACATTTTATAATAATAAATTAAGAAGACAACCACAGAATCCGTAGTAACATTTTATAATAATAAATTAAGAAGACAACCACAGAATCCGTAGTAACATTTTATAATAATAAATTAAGAAGACAACCACAGAATCCGTAGTAACATTTTATAATAATAAATTAAGAAGACAACCACAGAATCCGTAGTAACATTTTATAATAATAAATTAAGAAGACAACCACAGAATCCGTAGTAACATTTTATAATAATAAATTAAGAAGACAACCACAGAATCCGTAGTAACATTTTATAATAATAAATTAAGAAGACAACCACAGAATCCGTAGTAACATTTTATAATAATAAATTAAGAAGACAACCACAGAATCCGTAGTAACATTTTATAATAATAAATTAAGAAGACAACCACAGAATCCGTAGTAACATTTTATAATAATAAATTAAGAAGACAACCACAGAATCCGTAGTAACATTTTATAATAATAAATTAAGAAGATAACCACAGAATTTTCAGTGACATTTTATAATAATTGTTTTAATCTTAACTATACCTAATAGATTTTCATTTGTCAAACTGTTGTTCAAAGTTATTTCTGATCCATCTTCAACCTCCTCAGCCTTCTTATCCTCCTCCATCTCTACCTCCCCCTTCTTTTCGTTCTCCTCAAGGCACTCCTTCAGGCTCTCCTCAATTTGCTTCTCATCCCCGACAAATCCTAGAAAATTAAATCTTTAAATTTGTTAGAATCAAAATGTTTTGATTCAGATCCCAGTTCTGAGCTTGACATCGAAATCAATGCTTTATCTCGATCTCTTCTTAATCTGCAGATTAACTTAAGCTTTATTCGGGATCCGCAGTGTAATTCTTCCCTGAAAGGACAACTGAAATGAAGAGATTTTAGCAATGATCCGCAAATTCAAAGTGCCCACAGTGGATATCGATATCATCAAGCAAACTTATCGCTTTACACCCGCCATTTCCAATTTCCAAGTTCTAAGTTTTAAGTTAATTTACAGACCTGGATCAGGGCTTGGAGACTGTTCTTTCACAACCTCGTATTCCTCCGAGGTCGGAACAGAGTCAGAGCTCTCAACCTCAACCTACGAACCAGATATATCCATAGGAAGGATATTAGAGAACAAATTTTTTAGCGCATTTTCTGTTTTTAACATTGTTTTATGATCTCAATATAATTAAAGGTTCTTAAGAATTCATTTGACCATCCATTAAGATGAGGCTTGTTTAGATCACAACCGCGCCTTTAAATCTCTGTCTGAGTAACAGTAAGAAAGATATGACCAATTTTCCATACCCGCAAGTTATTTTTATAAAGAAAGCATAATTTGAGGTAATCAATTTTCATCTAAAAGAGCTCATTCGTCCTCGTTAAATCAACGTTGTTGTCAATAAAACATGTTAATTGTTACTATTTACAATATAAATGGAGGGCTTTCAATTTTATTTAAAATTAACAGTAAAACAAAAAACAAAAAAAGTGTTGTGAAAATTACAGTTAAAACGAGAGGAATATCGTTAACAGTTTTTGAAATTAAATTTTAAGTCAGCTATCAACATTGTTAGTCGAATTAACGTATAAGGACCATATTATTTATTATAGCTTTATATGTCTGTCATCAAACTTTGGACACTAACCGGGTTACGTGCAAAAGCAAATAGGAGCCAGTAGCTTTTACACAGAACAAAAATCAATTCAAACCTTAAATTTATGTAACTACCCAAAAACTAAGCGTTTATATTGTCCAACATATTAAAACATGTTAATTAAAATACTACTTTAAAAAATCGCAATATAAAGATCATAAAGCTCTTACAAGATCTTTATCTTTCACCTCTAACGGAACCTCCATTTTGTCTGAAAAACAACCGGTTTTGGGCTTTTTGTTCAAAATTTAGTTTATAAATTGAATAATGATAATTTATAGTTAAACTCTAAATCACAATGAAAGAAAAATATGCGCATTTTAAAGATAATTTACAGAAGTATATTTCAACATATTGGAGATTAATGTTGGGTCCACTGGATAGATTTTATATCGACGCCATCTTGAACCATTTCCCACAGGGGAGACATCTCACGCAGCCGGGTAACCTTAACACAAATCAATCAATCACCATCAATTAATCAATCAATCAAACACGCACTACATAAATCAATCAATCCATCCATCAACCAACCGATAAATCAACAAATAAATCAATACATCACTCAATCAATCACTCTTAAGTAAACCAACCAATCCATCAATCAATCTGTTAATTAATCAATTAGAATAAAATCAGTCATTCAGTTAAGAATCAAATCATTAAACCTCGTTAAAAAATTTCTTTCAATTGATTACAGTAAGCACATCGTCCAGGGTATTCTTTAATCATGATATTAAATAAAAACGTTGTAAAATAATAAAAAATAATAAAACTGTAAAATCTAGAAATATTTTGATCCGAATGATTATTCTATATATTTAAGCAATTAATGACAATTTCAAGCTGCCAGTTGTTAAAAAACCTGTTCTTTGAGACTCTATAACATTCGATCAATAATGAGCAGCTCACCTCTTTAATTGTTCTCTCAATAGTATAATCAACTTCAGCTTCCGTTGTGAACCGACCAATTCCAAACCTTAATAATTTTATGATTTCACTTTGAACCTTAATTTAATCCATTTTAAATAAGAATTCGTTAAGAATATAACAATTGGTATATGGAGGAAACCCGCGGCCACCATATTTGCTATGCAGCACCGAGCCTCCGCTGTGTGCTACAAATTTTATATTAAACAAAAAGTTTTTTTTTTACGCGAAAAGGGAGATATTAGACTAACAAATTCTAAAATGAATTCTAATTGATTTGTGAAAATATATAATTTTAGCAATATCTATTTTGTTGATGTTTTTTTAATTTGGATAATTCTTTAACACAATAATTTTGCAGAACATGGAATTTTTAACATGAAAAATTTTTTGAAAAAAAAGCATCGCTTAAATCAAAGATTTTAACTAATTTAATCGAATTCATTTTCTAATCTGGTTTCTTAATATCTTCCTATAATGTTGTTGTTGTAGCTTTATCCTGGGTCATGATCCTCGATTCCTTTGATCAAGGCGGCCGGAGATTCCCTCTCCAATTGGCCATTGGTAATTGATTGTTAGTAAAATTGGATCAAACCAGATTTTTAAGAAAGTGGTTCTTCCTTGAAATGACTAAACTAAGTCAAGTCTGGACCTTATAGCTTTTAATAGAAAATTTTCAATTTAATGACTGACAGCAAAGTTTGTATGTTTTATCTTACTGGACATCCGAAATAATGCGAAATTACCATTCACAGCTCTTAAGTATTTTTAATTTTAATGAGAGCATTAATTGTTTGCTGCCCACTGTTAAATATCAATTTAATAACAATGTATAACATGTAATGAACTATACGGAATGACTTTTTCTGGAAATATAAATAATTTAGATATNCCCCCCCCACCTATAGTGAAAGGTTGCAAACTGCCACCCAAATATCAGCGAGAATTTGGCCGAAACTTATCAGAACTAAAGATAATAACAAGTACTTTGTAGTTTGAAAAATAAATGTATGTGCACTGTTTTTACTATAGAGTACCTGATGGATGAATGTGCTAGATCCTCATCAGCTCCAATAGCTCTCAGTACATAGCTGGGTTCAAGGCTAGCAGAGGTACAAGCTGACCCACTGGATACAGCAATATCCTGTACAACATTATTTCACACAGGGACAACATTTCATATATTAAACTATCCCGCATTTGTTAAACTTGGCTATCGTTAAGATTTGCAGCCATTTCTACAATTTAAATGAATTATTTTGTCCAGCTATAAAATAACATAAAAATTTAGGACAAAAAAATCCATATAATTAACCAATTCGTGTATAAGGTTGAGTAAAGCAATGTATAATATATACATTGTTGTCAGATTACAATAGAAAACTTCAGGCCTAGCTCTGCAAGCGCTAACGTAAATAAATGAAAATTACCTTCAGAGCCATGAGCAGGGATTCTCCCTCTACGCAATGGAAGGATAAATTGACGCATCCGTTGTATGTCTGAACTGCGTCTCCATTACGAATTACGTTGGGCATAGCTGTTTGTATTCCCTAATAAAAAAATCTATCATTCTTAATTACGGAAATAATCATAAACGTACTATATTTCAGTGACTTTACAACTTAACTCTTTTTTAATAATAAAAACATAAATCTGAACAAAAATATTGCCATTATTAACTTTAAAATTGATTTTCACACAAAAAAAAACTAAATTAGACACAGTTTCGAAATCCCCGTAACTCAATATGCTATGATTATCACGTGGACTTTAAATGAATAGCTTGGAACCCCAGCTTTCACTGGAAACTTTACTATCCCTAACAAAGTTAACCCACTGAACTTAAGAATCTTTAAACCCAGCTAGGAACATTCCTATAGTTCTTCCGAGCTTACCAATCAACAATTGAGGCTAATTGGTCAAGGGGTTCCTGAGTTATGATCGGACATACCTTCAGAGATTACTAATTTATACTTATAGAAAATAGATACCTGAATAAGTTTATTTGCAAGATAATCAATATGTTGTTTATCATAAACCATTTCTTCCTGGGCAACTTCACAAGCTGCCCCCAGTCCAACCACCAGGGGGGTAGGGACAGTACCAGACCTAGAACACACATTTTAAGGGACTGTTCTAAATTAACGGTAAATATTACGAGCTTTTATAGATGATAATCCAATTTCTAGGGTTTCATCACATTGCTACTATTGTTACTATTGTTACTTTTGTTATTTATTTTTAAAAGTCAAACCAGAGTTTGATATGACATTTCGTGGCAGGTTTAAGACTTCCCAAGGGGTAGATTTTATGGTCTAATTTTATGTGTCTAAATATACATTGTACAATGTTCACTGAAGTAATCCTAGATGAACCTCTACTGTTTACACCCCTGAGGTAACTGACTAATTGGGTTTTACTATTTCACATAAAGCAGCTAGGGGCGTGGTTAGGAATTTTTCCAGGTGGGGTTATATTTCTTTTGCTTTCCAAAAGGGGGTGCTCAGTACCTGTTGGGGCCTAAAAAAAACCATGAAACCCACAGATTTTACTGGTCCAGTGGGGGGGGGGCTGAGCCCCCATAGCCCCCCACCCTGAATACCCCTCTAAAAGCAGCTTAGACAATCATATGTTCCTTTACTTTCAAGATAAAGACTCAGACGCTAATAAACTGCAGAGTTATTCTACCTTAAACCTCTCTCTTGACCTCCTCCTGACTGAATAGGTTCAACACGAACTCTTGGACGTCGTCTTACATATAGAGCTCCGACTCCCTGAATAGTAAAGGTGTTAAATAGGCTGTACATTTCATGATTCTAGGTAAAACATGTCTTTCAAACTCTTTCAGATGTTTCAATTACCCTAAAATTAAATTTTACTTGCCTGTAAGCGTTATTTAAAGTGATCCTCCATGCAAATTTGGGAATTCCTGATTTACAACGGTACCCATTAAACCTTTCACCGATTATCGAGGGCATAAAATTAGCGTGTTTGGTTTACAAATTGCTGTAAAACTAAAGTGTTCGCTAACGTACATGAACTCAACGCGGCTGACGTTACATATATTCCTCAAAAATCACGAATATTCTTTGTCCAACACGGTTTTCTAAAATTCGAATATAAATATTTTTCTGCGATTTATAGAAAGTAAATATTAACAATTGCAAATTCTGTAGATACATTAGAATATAAGTACATGATCCTTGATCAGTCAAAGGTTTAAAGGGTAAATCAAACACAAATGTGGGTCACTTTAAATTACGCCAACAGTCCCTTTAATGTAGATTGAATTTGACCAGGTGAACCACTATTCAAAAATCACGATCAATCCCCTTCCGAATAATGTTCCTTACTACCTTGGGTCCGTAGAGTTTGTGCCCACTGATAGACATGAGGTCGATGTTCATCTTGTTCACGTCTATAGGGATCTTACCCACCGCCTGTGCAGCATCCGTGTGGAAGAAAATCTAGGGGAAAACAAAACAAAATATGATTTTTGCTTGTCTTTCTGTCTGTTTTTGTATGTTTCCAAATGACGTCAAAACGGCTGAACCGGCCCACATATCTTTTGACAACTCATTCCTCGGAAGGTTTATGAACCCGCAAAATAAGAAAATTTTGAATGAAACAAATGTCAACATTTAATATTTTTCAAAAAGGACATAAATAATTCAAAAATTAATATTGTTGCATAATTGAAGAAATATGCCGCGACAAGTTATCTTTCTTCGATAAGGAATCTATTTTTACAAAGAGTCAATTAAAATGACACAAAAAATCCCATTTATATTGGAGATGGGGAAAAAAATGTCTCAAAAACCATTTCTCAGAACAAGGAACCCTTTTCAAGAACCAGTAAAAATGAAGAAAAACATTAATATTGTGTGTTGAAACAAACCTTCTTGCTCCGGCAGAGTTTCCCTATCTCCTCAACAGGCTGGAGAACACCGATCTCATTGTTAACTGTCATAATACTCACAAGGGAGGTATCAGGACGCATACTTTTCTCTAAATTATTTAGTATCTAGCTGTAGAAACATTTTGGTAAAATCTGATCGAAGGTGCCTGATCCAAATAAAGGTACTTTAAATGCTGCACACAAAAAAGGTTTGTAAGGTTTGTAATCAAAAATAAAATCATTGGTATGAATGATAATCCTCATTTTTTAACTAATGTTTTTTTTGGATAAAATTCATGATATGAAAAAGTACCCGTTTAAAATCTTAATTTAAAAAAACGAGAAAAAATCAATATTACCAAGTAGCTCCATGTTAACCAGGCCAGAAGCCTCCACTGGTAAATATGTCACCTTAAACATAATAAAAATAGGTCACTCATTGTTTAGAATATTTTCAACGTCAACATTAATCTACAGATACTATATGCGATTTACTACTATGTCTTTGGTCCTTTAGTCAAGCACTGCTGAGAAAGTTGTCAAGTTAAAATGATGGTGAAAATCCATTTTATTTCTGAAGTGTAACGCAAGTTATTTTACTGCTAATTAGTCATTGGATAACTGGCATAGTCCAGGTGCTTAGTCCCCCCCCCCTTAGCCTGATTAAGGGGGGGGGGACAAGACCCGCCCTAAGAAAGCTTACCCCCCCCCGTAGGGGCGGGGGCAAGAAGTCCTTCACAGGAGTCCAAATTGTTCCAAAAAAAGCTAATTTTCTCGAATATTTGAATAAAATATGCTGCCCCACTCAACATTAATTTTTTTTAAAACCTACCCTCAATCATAAAGCAAACTCAAATTCACTGTAACCTTCTTAAATATAAGCTCAGGTTCTTTTTTTTTGCCTCCTTTCTTTTCAGTTAATTTAAATAAAGTGCAGACTTTCAACCTCAGGTATTTAGATTCTGCTATGAAAGTGAATCTTCTAAACAAATTTAGTACTCTAAGGTGTCGTTTTCGGTGTACAGTGGACACTGTACACTGTACAGTGTATGAAATATGAACAATGTTTACTGAGTTAATTTATTATAACTTAAACGGACAGGAGTTCAAGCATTATCACTACAGTTCACGGGTTGACCGCGATATTTATCATTATTGTTATTAATATTATTATTACCTCTATTCCCTCTGACTCTAAGACTCTGCATGAATCCAGAACACATTTATGTTCTGTTTGGGTGGTTATAATATGCTTCTTCTTACTCTTATAAAATCTAGAAAACATTCAATATTAAAGAATAATTTAACAGATAACGGTCTCATTGATTATAAAACATAAAACCAGTGCTTAGGATCCATTTAATTTTAATACGGATCCGGATCCTGAATCCGCACTGGAAAAAAATGGATTTACTGAATTTTTTAGCGAAGCGGAATTTTCAAATGTTTTTTTTCTCTTTTTTTCGCTTATTTATATGTTAAAACTTGATTAATCATTCCGAAATAAGGACGTTTTTCAACCTTTATTTATTCAATAGTTCCGATTTGGGTTTGGAGTCAGTTAACCCCCAAATAAAACCGACAAAGAGACTTTAAAATTACACTTTTTAATAAATGGAAGGGACCCTTTAACTACATTAAGATTCCCATTTATAAATTAAGAAAATATTTTTATATGATTGCAAGTTTTATCTGAAATTGTAATTTTTATTAACTTTTCTAAATAAAGACTTGAGATTACCTGCCCACTCCCTTGACGCTGATATTATTAGACTCTGTGGCTCCGCTGGTAAAAATAATTTCCTTGGGGTCAGCTCCAATTAGTCCGGCGACCTGGCAACATAAAAACTCGTTAAAGTCTTCAGATTTGTTAATACTGAAGACCAGGATCATTAGAAATACAGACAGAAATACAGGGCGGACAAAAATAGTTAAAGATATAATTCATAACCCGCGTAAATTTACGTATTTTTACGTAGGCCACTTACTAAAAAACAGTGTAAATACAAAATATACAATACTGAATACAAATATATATCACAAGTTATTTTCTAGTCATGATTCTGAGATAGTCTAGCGCATTTTCGGCCGCAGCTGTTCTAGCTTCCACCTCGGATTCTCCTGACGTTAACGTTGATAAACATCGTCTTCCAAATTGTATTTAGAGATAAATACGATCAATTATCTTATACTTTGCTTGTCTGTCTGTTTGTTAGCATTCAATTGGATCTTAATTTTGTGTGGGACCTCACATGAACCTAAGAAAGGATTATGGACCATAAAAATTAAATTTAAAAAAATCCGGGTAAAAAAGAGAATTGATTTTTTTTAAATGCGCTAAATATAAAAATCCCCCAAAGTTTGACAATATTAAAAATGGCCGGCTATTTGAGCAACAACTAAAAGCAAAATTATTTACAAGAAAGTGGCGGCGGTACACGCCCTTAAAGCCTAATATCTTACAGAAATCTACACAAACAAAAACTGAGAAATTGAGAACTTAAAAATATTAACATTGATAATTCAACCCTGTTAAAAAATGTTGATCCAAAAAAAACTTTTGTGGTTGACAATTTCCTTGTTTTCAAGTGATTTCACAGAATTGCTAAATGTTTTTGGATTGTGGGAGGCTTTCTCAAAATTTGAAAACTTTTTTGGTTTATCATCATTCCTGATCCAAAGCACACTGCTACAGGAACTGTTGAGAGCTGAACCAGACATTGAAATAATCCCTAAATTTAAATATTATTATAAAAATAATATAATGGGTGCACTGTTAATTGTTCATTGTTTAATGTTTATTGCAACACAATCAATTCTCTCAAGTAGAATAATTCTAATTTACAAAAGTTGATTTATGCCGGAAACTCTTTCCAAGGTATTGTGGTTGTAATTTCCAGCTGTGCTGTGAAATTAGTACCTTTTAAACCTTTATATGACCAAAAAATGAAAGAAATTGTCGATATTCTAACTTAAAAATCCGCCCTTAATCATTTTCAAAGAGTAAAATATGGATATTTCATCTATTCTCTGTAAAATAGGGTAACGTTGTAAAATGACAAATCTCATACAAATGAAGAAATTGCGTATACAGTCACTTTCAGATGGATTATCAAATATAACGATATTTTTTTAGAAATATCACCTTTTTTGATAATTCTTCAATGTCGACGTATGTTACTTCAAACTTCTGTTCTATAGAAATATTCTCCAATAGTTCTCTACTATGATCATCAAAACCCGCTTCAGCTTCTTCGTTTTTCACATCACTGGACCAGCACACAATTAAATAGTTTATTTTATTAAGAAAAAAAATAGGAAATGAACACTCGCCTCAAACGCCAGTTTTCTAATCCCTATATAATTGTAATAGTTCTCAGTATGGAATGTACACCATTTCAACATTTCAACGTGCAGAATTTAAAGTTTAAAATATCAAAATTATCAGGTTGCCAGGCTGCCAGCAAACCATTAAAAAACAAGAAACTGATCACTCGCCTCAAACGCTAGTTTTCTAATCCCTAAATCATTGTAATAGTTCTCAGTATGGAATATCATTTCAACATTTCAACATGCAGAATTTAAAGTTTTAAATATTAAAAGATAGCTACGAAAATAAAAAATAAGAACGAGTATAGGCAGTAGGCAGTAGGCAGTAGGCACCCGTGCTAAGGATCCATTTCAATTTGATGGGAATCCGGATCCAAGTAATGAACATTTCATTCAAATTTTTAGATTTTTTTTACAAGAAGAACTCACAATTCTTCCCCCGACGACCCCCCTCCCCTCATTTTTATACTAAAACTTGATGAACCATTCAGAGATAAAGAATTTTTAAGAATCTCTCTTTTTTAGCAATTCAGATTTGGGTTTTGAGATCAATAGGTTTTTTTTACAGTTTTTGGTTGATGTTTAGCCATTTTTAAAAATTTTAATCAATTAATGTTCCTTGATGTATCAGAATGCAGTTTGTTAATGTATTCGCCGTCCAAATTCTTCAAAACACGATGAAACTTATTCACCTAAGTATACAATCTAATTAAATAAAAGAGTCAAAAACATAGTTGAAGTTCATATGTAGACATTGACAAGAATGATTTATTCTTTTTCAATGATATGAGTGAACTGAGCTTGTTTGAAACAAACCTTAAAAATGAAATCCCCCCCCNAAGATTAAGCAAGATTGTTATGTCTCTTTAATATAATCTTTAGTTGAGTTAGTTAAGTTCAACTTCATGTATTGCAAGCAAGGCCAAGATTAAGCAAGATTGTTATGTCTCTTTAATATAAATTTTAGTTGAGTTAGGTTCAACTTCATGTATTGCAAGCAAGGCCAAGATTAAGCAAGATTGTTATGTCTCTTTAATATAATCTTTAGTTGAGTTAGTTAAGTTCAACTTCATGTATTGCAAGCAAGGCCAAGATTAAGCAAGATTGTTATGTCTCTTTAATATAAATTTTAGTTGAGTTAGGTTCAACTTCATGTATTGCAAGCAAGGCCAAGATTATGCAAATTCTCTATTTTTCTAAAATATGAATCGGCAGTTTTAGCGGATTACGTTTCTATTGTGGATGAAGACTTGATATCAGTATAAATTGAATCTTTTAAATATCTCCAAAACCAATTCTGTTTATCAATGATATTAGATGTTTTGAAAACCCCGAAAGAATCTGCTATAATTATCTCCGCTAGGTGTCACTGCGCTTCAATTATAATTATCTCCGCTAGGTGTCACTGCGCTTCAATTATAATTATCTCCGCTAGGTGTCACTGCGCTTCAATTATAATTATCTCCGCTAGGTTTCTGCTCGTCAGAGTGATATCTCCACTAACCTGCGCCAAATCGTCCTCGTCAATATTCTGGTTTCCGTCTTCATTATCTGAGGGTAGCATCTGTAGCTTCTTTATCATACGGTTAGCAGCCTAGACAAAAAGGGAGTGTTCATGAAAATAAAAAAGCAAAACCAAAGAAAATATTAAGAGTTTTAGATTTTTTTTCTCTAAAAAAATCAAATAAATTGGATTCCAAACCAGAGAATTTTAGTTTTCAATTCACAGTCGGGTGTGATTAAAATTTCATATCTTAAAAATACAATTAAAAGTTAAGATTAAGCTAGCGGTTTTAGCCCAAAATTCAAGTTCTGGCTTAAAATGACCTAAAGTTATTTCTCGAAGTTTATCAGATTTTTCGGGAACGTTTTTTTTAAAGACACATTAATTTGAAATCCTACTTGCTCAAACTCTTTATAATATATATCCGGCGCACCCAGGTATTAACTGTAAACAGTAAATGGTCTACCTGTCGTTTAGCAAGCTTCTTAGATTTGCCATGTCCAGTTTCCCTATGTTTGTTGATAATACAGATCATGACGAAGCTTCTTTCGTGAGGCAACCCTTCCTCGTGACTTTAAATACATCAGATATGAGAACTTTTGAATAAATCAGATATGAGAACTTTTGAATCGTGAATATCAGGATCAAGCATTGATCTCTATATTATATACAGACCTACAGATTAATTTAATTCCTCTTCGATATCAAGATCAAGATCAAGATCAAGATCAAGATCAAGATCAAGATCAAGATCAAGATCAAGATCAAGATCAAGATCAAGATCAAGTGTTTAAGATTAACGAGACTCAAAACAAAAGTTTGCTTTTAGAATTGTCTAACTTCTAATTAACGCACTAACTGTAAATGCCAAATTCTTGTGGAAAAAACTAGAAAAAAACTAAAATTGTCATAAATTCAGGCTAATTGATTTTTAGAAGAGAAAGTTGGTAGTGAAGTGAAATGTGAAAAGGAGAAGGATACATGAAAATGGAAAGGAGATGAGGAAAGGGCAATGGAGATAGGAGAGCATATAGTACAGGAGGGACACGAAAGGGAAAGGACGAGAAAAAGATTAAGGAGGGTAATAACAGGAAAGCGATCCAGAAGAGAGCTAAAGGCGAAGGATGCCTTTTTGCATTTGCATTTTTTAAATGAATAGGTATACCAAAAACCAGAAGCCAAGGGGTACACTTAAACCGAGGCTGTCTTAAAAAAATGATGACGTTTCAGAGTTTGATAGCCAGAAAACTCTGGAATAGGAAGACGACTTTTATGCTCAAGTTATGACATTAAATAGTTCTATGAGCAAAGAACGTGATAGCCAGAAAACTCAGAATAGGAAGACGACTTTTATGCTCAAGTTATGACATTAAATAGTTCTATGAGCAAAGAACAAAGCGTTGTTGCTATCTCAGCGGGAAGGTAAGGACAAAAAAGGAAAAGATGACGATGAAAGGAGAGAAGAAAAGGTAAGGAATGGTGGGAGGAAAGGGCAAGGAAAGGTGGGAGGAAAGGGCAAGGAAAGATGGGAGGAAAGGGCAACAAAATGGTTGAAGGAAAGGGCAAGGAAAAGTTGGAGGAAAGGTTGAAGGAAAGGACAAGGAAAGGATGGAGGAAATGGCAAGGAAAGGTTAGAGGAAAGGGCAAGGAAAGGTTGAAGGAAGGGAAAAGGAAAGGTTGGAGGAAAGGGCAAGAAAAGGCTGGAGTAAAGGCAAGGAAATATGGGAGGAAAGGGCAATGAAAGGTGGGAGGAAAGGGCAAGAAAAGGCTGGAGGAAAGGGTAAGGAAATGTGGGAGAAAAGGGTAAGGAAAGGTTGAAGGAAAGGGCAAGGATGGGTTAGAGGAAAGGGCATGGAAAGGTTGAAGGAAAGAGAAAGTTTGGAGGAAAGGGCAAGGAAAGGTTGGAGGAAAGGGCATGGAAAGGTTGAAGGAAAGGGAAAGTTTGGAGGAAAGGGCAAGGAAAGGTTGGAGGAAAGGGCATGGAAAGGTGAGGGGAAATGTGAGGGGAAAGGTGAAGAAATAATGAATTTACTTTAGTTCATAGGTTGGAGGAGGCCATCTCCTTGACATACACAGCTCTTGAAGAATACCAACGGGGTTACCCTAACAAACATTTNATATAGTATATCTCTGCCCCCACCGTTCAATAAGACTTTTCATCCTTCTTTTCATCATAAACAATCATTTGAATTGTTGTATGTTTCGCTTTCTCTTTAATAAAATCGTTAATAAAAAATACTTAAGATTTGTAATGTGTAACTCCTATTTGTATGAAAATGTTCCCTTGAAACATGGTAATCACAAATAAATCCTCTAAGATAAGCTGTAAAAAAATAGCAAAGACGAAAATAATTCCGCTGTTTGTTGTTTTAATTGGTCTGAGTCAAAACAAAATCATTATTTATTGTCAATTTATTTTAATCTTACCTCAATTCCGTCATCATAAGGAGAGAAAATGTCCTATATAATTAATCATTTATTCATTCATTTTCTTGACGGAAGTAAGAATGAAAGGATGTATGAATAGGTGGAGTACAGGATGAAAGGAAAGATGAATGAATTAAAGGATGAATGAATAAAAGGAAGGATAAAAGAATACAAGGATGAATGAATGAATGAATGAATGCCTGTGCAAGATCAGGAATAGTAGGTTGACCAGGGGGAGCTATGCCTGCATTCTGGGCTCCCAACAATTTGTCTAGGATCGACTAAACCAATTTATTACATAAATATGTCAATCAATTAATCAATTTAACATCAATCAAATGCTCAATCAAGTAAAAAGCTTAATCGTAAAATCAAACAATTTTTGAGAGTTTTCTTTAATAATTCAAATTATTATTGATCTCAGACTTGTTATTTCAGATTCCATTGATATTTAAAAGGTCAATTGCCCTAACTGAAAAGGAAATTAATTACATCTTTAAACAGTAATTTGCCAATTTCAACTTTATCAACACATATGTAAAAAATAAAACAATTTACTATCAAAGGTAGTATCAAATCAAATATTCAAAATAAACATTATGTACAGTTTCCTTTGCAGCCGAGTGTTTAGCTTTCTTCTTGCTCTGACCGCAACCTTCACCAAGATTTTGTTTTAAACAAGATGAAACTTCAATATGCAGAAGGACTTTATGGATTTTATCATTTTTCTCCGATTAATGTTGTATTTTTTTTTCATTTTTTTTCATTAAACAATTATCACAAAGCTCTAGGTCTGCCCTTTTCTTTGATGTGGTCTTACATTTTGTGCTTTAAGTACCAGGGATATTAAAAATTTTGTTTAGATTTAAATATTTTTTTTTAATTGTCAAATTCTGAACGAAATCGTTCATATCTACGGTATTTATGAAAGCACTAAAAAGACAGATCACATTTCTGTATCATTCTTTGGGCTAATTGTTACCATTTTGTAATTGATAAACTTGTTTTCTTTTTTAAATAAAGATTTAAGCATTTCAGAATTGTTATTACAATTATCATTATTTTTAAAAGTAAAAGGTTTGGTTTCCTGTTGCCACAAACTCTCCAATTGTAACTCTAAATATTAAATAATTGTGTTAAATAGAAATTTTAAAAACAAGTTCTTAAGGAAAATATAAATTCTATGCATAGCTTAAAATAATGCAAACTTTTTTGTTGAAACTTAATTAATTGATACCAGGGCTGAGCTCTAATTTCTTGAATAGTGATAAGAACTTGAACTAGGTACTGCTAGGTGAACTACTTAATCTCATGTAGTGCTAGAGAAGTGGTTCTTCTTTCTTTATCTAGTTCAACTAATTCTCACTATTCATCAATTACGAGACCAGGTTTAAAGGGATTTCAAGCATAAAGATAACGACCTTTTCCTGACTCGAATAACTGTGAATTTCTACATTGTTTCTTAAAAGCAAGAAATGCACTAGTCGCTTTCGCTGAGAAACTGCAGATGGAAATAAACAATTCAAAAAACATGGATTCCTAATTCATACTTGATCAGTCAAATTTGAAATGGTATCGTTGTAAATCAGACTTTGCCATCCTTAAACCACTCCCAAGTATCATAAGTACACCATTATTTTCCTATATTTGAATGTTGGTTCATGAACAGCTCCTTCTATCTGAACCAGATCATATTTAGGGGTAATACCACGCCTTCAAAACGGTTACAATTTCAAAACGGCTCAAATTCTTCAAATTAGGTCTTGGTTTGTAAATATTCAATGCATATCATTTACTCCCAGAAAAATTATAACCAGTAAAGATTAAAAAGATAACATTAAGGGTGTAGCCCAATGATATAATGGATATATTCAATGATATTATTGAATATAACCTCCACCTCCACCTAATGAATGGTTTAGACAGTATTCTGTTATAGCATTTTCGGAGGAAAATACTTTGGCGGGTGGCATTTAATAAAATATTTTTTATAAAATAAAGCTATGTTAATAGGTAACCGTCCCTAACATATAATTCTTGAAGTAAGGAAACGGGAGTTTTAGCATTGCATCCTCCTTAAGAAAAAGCAAAATATTGTAATTATCGTTTCAACACATCAAAAAAGTTAAATCATCGCTGATAACGACTCTTATCAATTCAAATCAAATACTCAATGTTGTTTTATTTAAATTTTAAAATCAAAAACTAAAAATATTTGAGAAGTTTGAAATTTTATAAATATTTGCTTTTTCCCTTCATTGTCTCCATCCAGGCTGCCGCCTTTAACACTGTCATCACTTTTATCCAGAACAGCCATTTTAGTTTCCAGATGTGTCCAGTAATTTCCAGATATTTCTAGGATATTCCAGATATTTCCGGATATTTCTGGGATATTCGAGATATTTCTAGATATTTCGGGACATTTTCCAGTTTTTGTCCGAATCTCAGAGCATTTTTTAGGCTTCTTTTAAAAGATTAGGTAATTATCTGAAATTATCAAGTCAGGGTTGTTTGTTTTCAAAATAAATTTATTAATTAAAAAGTGTATGTTATTCTGAAAAAGGTAGGCTAGGGTAATTATTTAATAATAAAATGATCCTGGTCTTTGTGTTAATTACTAATCTTAATGGTTAAATTTGTTTAATTATTTTTTAATTATGTAAACACAGGGATGTATATTTTCTTGAAAAATTCTTCCCCCCTTAATTTGTAAATATATAGTATATCTCTGCAAGAAAGCGTTTTGTCAATTAAATTTCAAGTGACTTTCTATTTAAATAATGCCATTAAGGATTATCAATGGTGTCCTTTAAGACTTGGTTTTTCTATTTAGAACTTGCGGCCAGATCATTTCGCACCATAAGTGGGCAAATGGCCAATTTTTTTACTTAAAATAAACGAAAAATTCATGATCAGTATTCATAAAAAACGTAAGTGAATCGCTGATGGTACTAGCTAATAGATAGGTCACTTCAAAAGTAAACCATCCAAAAATTCTCAATCTTCTCTCTCTCTCATTTTAGTGTGAAAGTCTCCAGATAAAAAAACCCACTGACCTGCTTCCTGGCCACCTCAACAGCCTTCTCCGACTCCCAGCCGTAGGCGTGGGTCCTGCTGTGCGGGTTCCCGTAGAAGGATGTTAGGTAGGGAAGCATGGCATCCAGCACCCTAGTTTTAAAAATATTTAAAATTCTGTTTAAAATTTTCAAATTCTGTTTAAAATTTTCAACCAAAAAACTGAAAATACATATATTTTTACAATTATTATCATTATTAGTCTCGGAATGCAAAAGTCTGGTGATAAATTGTTGTTACTAATTATTGTAAAAACTAGATCTGAAAATCTGAAAATGAATCTTCGGAAATTTATAAAAAAAAATTGGGGGGATGAAGAAATTATTCGAACGAACAAGATAAACTGGAGAAAAAAGATAACTAATGAATTTTTACAAATCTAACGCAAACCCCTCTCTATTTAATTTATTTGAAATATCAAGAATCTGTAAATAGACCAATAGGAAATCATTATTAACAATCAGCTAATTAAATTCAATTAACGGTAAGATTATTAAAGTCGCAGGGAGTTAAGCTCTGTAAATAACAGTGCTTAGGATCCGGATCCGTTGAATCTATAATTGGGGATCCGCAAATTAAGCAGATCCATAGTCAAAATATCAACAAAAAACTGAGAACAAAAAAATTTTCTCTTTCAAACCCAAATCTGAACTGTTGAAAAAAAAACATTATCAAAAATTTCCTTATCTCTCTAGGGTTCATCAAGTTTTAGCATGAAAATAAGCATAAGATGGAAACCAATTCTAATCCGGATCCGCATCAAAATCAAATGGAACCTAATCACTGGTAAATAAATTATTCAAAAGTTTCCTGCTGCTTTACCTTGGATCGGTTGGGGTTGTGGATTGTGCATCTAGATACAGGGGCTTCAGTTCTCCTTCCTACAGACAAACAAAAATCAGGGTTTCTACAAACATTATTTAGGAATCCAGAATCAGGGTTTCTGCAAATATTATTTAGAATTCCAGAATCAGGGTTTTTGCAAATATTATTTAGGACTCCAGAATCAGGATTTCTGCAAATATTATTTAGAATTCCAGATTCAGGATTTCTACAAATATCATTTAGGACTCCAGATTCAGGGTTTCTACAAATATTATTAAGGACTCCAGATTCAGGAATTTCTACAAATATTGTTTAGGACTCCAGATTCAGGAATTTCTACAAGTATTATTCAGGACTCCAGATTCAGGGTTTCTACAAGTATTATTTAGTACTCCAGATTCAGGAATTTCTACAAGTATTATTCAGGACTCCAGATTCAGGGTTTCTACAAATATTATTCAGGACTCCAGATTCAGGAATTTCTACAAGTATTATTCAGGACTCCAGATTCAGGGTTTCTGCAAGTATTATTCAGGACTCCAGATTCAGGGTTTCTACAAATATTATTCAGGACTCCAGATTCAGGGTTTCTACAAGTATTATTCAGGACTCCAGATTCAGGGTTTCTACAAGTATTATTTAGGACTCCAGATTCAGGGTTTCTACCAATATTATTTAGGACTCAAGATTCAGGGTTTCTAAAAGTATTATTTAGGACTCCAGATTCAGGGTCTCTACAAATATTACTTAGGACTCCAGATTCAGGTTTACAAATATAATTTAGGACTCCAGATTCAGGTTTTTCAAATATAATTTAGGACTCCAAATATCATTTGCTATCAAACTTTAATGATTCTTCTAACGATACAGCCAGAATGCACTTTGTCTTACATATGGTGGGTAAGGGGCGGTCTGATAAATAAAAACTAATTGTTTTTAGTTTCATTTAGCTCTTACTAGTTCACTGTACTTTTAAAAATAAAATTCTAAATATCTGAATTTGAATAAATCAAAATACTTTATTACTTATTACTATGTCAAACCTGGATCAATGCTGGGTCTGGAACAGACGACAGTTTTGAGACAGCAACGACATCTGTTAGATTAGTTTTCAAACTTCTCAACAGTCCAACACCACCACGCTTATACAGCGTCGACAACATTATTATTTTGGTAAAATTTTCTGTAAAATTTAATATAGAATATATAGAAAATAAATGCAGTATTTTCTTTGATTTTCACTGGTACAGGAAAACAAGTCCACTTTATAAAAAAATCTGGAAAACATCATGATTGTATATTAGTATTAAGGACCCATTTAAACAATAATTTACTTGACCCCTCCCCCTTCATTCTTTGACGGAGAATCTTTGCAAAGGCCCCTTAAAATCTTGAAATCTTAAAAAACTTGATATCTTGAAATATTGAAAACATAAACTTTTTAATCATGGCCCATTGGTGTCCGATAGAAACTAATGTTTCCGATGGAAAAGTATGGGATGTATTTGATGATGATATTTCAGACTCTTTTTAAGTGCATTTAAAAATATTCATTTCGATTACACGATCTCGAAGAAAGGACGATCAATTGATTTTCAGTGATAGAATCTATTGACGCCATCGACGTGATAAACAATCACTTGAGAAGAGACCAGACAAGTTGTTCTTTAGCAGACTGAAGAACCTGTGCTACTGTCTGCTCCCCAAGAGGAATATCATCACCTCGTAGTGCAACCCTGGAAACTACAGAGGCAGGATCAGCCTCGAGGATAATACCGTTGTCAACAGCCTCGTCCAGGGCCAGCATGATTATCTCAAGGTTTTCCAACATATTTCGTCTGTCAACGTTCTTCCTGATTATACATTTTTATGAATATCAAGGATTATACAGCGAATCCCCTAAAACTGTGGAATAAGATCAAGCTGTCATAAAATAAATGGTACAAAGAACATAAAACTACACATTACATAGCATAAATTCACTTAATAAGTTGATTTTAAGTTACTTCTAAAACTTTATAAAAAAAAACATCAAATACACATCTAAACATATCGTCTTCCTATTCTACAGAGGTATGGGTTTTGATGTATATTTATCTAGTTATTTTTAGGATATTTAATTTGAAGAATTCCCCTCCGATATTAGAGGGAAGGGGAAAAATTGAACCTGAACGGGACAAATCTCCACCCTCCCCCGCTTGTTGTATAATTTTTCCCTAAAATCATTTATTGCCCCACAAATTGTGTTGAACTTTCCTTATATGTTAGGGGAAAGTTTCAAGAAATATTTAACCCATGGGAAAAAAATAAAATATATTTCCTAAGGATTTGAGAGATTGAATTGTAGACGGAATCCAGCTGGTTCATGAGAACAAGTTCATTTTCATCTACGGACCCAATCACGTAGAAGAATAGGTCTACGTTAGTCCTGTAGACACAGATCATACCTTCGAACATGATTATCTCGCCGTTCACCTAAATATGATTTATATTTGATTTGCATAATGCATAATTTGATGATAGCCAACAAATTTACAAACAAATATCATTAAAATATGCAGTTTTTTTACAGAATAAATAAAAATTTTGATGTAATAAACTTGAAAAGAAATTTGAATTAACTTTTTTAGTTTTGCTAATGTATAATCAAATACATTGCCTTGTGTGTTTTGTTGAACAGATTCTTTTCGAACTTTTTCTGTTCGACGGAGGTTGCCAGCACGCTGGTGTCGAAGTACTTTGCAAGAATCCTGGACCCGTTGTTATCCAGAATTAGGATAGCTTTGATCGTTTCTAACGCAGGCTCAAGATGTACATTGTCGGCACCCATTTTCGAGATCTACAAAACCATATTCGGGGTAAATTATTATTCTACACTATAATCTTTTTTTTAAATATCAGAATAAAAGCGTCATGATTAACTTAAAATCAAATTTTTTCTTCCTCAAGACAGCCAACAATTCCCTCCTATCCAATATCTTGAATATCTTTGAAGTATAAATATTGTAAAATTGTTACCTCCCAAGTCAAGTCCCTTTTACACTTCTCTAAACCTAGTGACCTGAGCCCATCTTCGTTGACCTGGGGGGTACAAAAATCGTATATTAGGAAAATACCCAAGTATATATATATATATGCCTAAGAAAAGCTAACAATCAAAAGTTTGGTATAAAAATTGTAGTAGATTATAACAAAAAATCGAGAAAACCTGTGAACTCAACAATATGATGATAAACTTTTGTATATTTAAAAATTATTGGAAAATCTTGAATTATTCCTTTTTTGAAAGATGTAAAATATGATTATGTGTCTACTGTCGACATGAAACTGAGCTATTTGTTTTTAAATTCTTTAAAAAATACTTATTTGCTCTATAAGAAATCTTTTTTATAACGTGCACAAATACCGCGTAAGAATATTGATAACGATTGTCATATGATCGGCACTACTTATCATCAGGACTAACCAATCTATGCTATCCAGGGGGCGTAGTGGGGGGGGGGACCTCCTCAACAAGTAATCACCGCCATCCAAATGTGTTTTTCGGCAAGCGCGCTCCTCAATTGGTAATCTCCACCACCTCAATTGGAAATCACAGTAAAATTTTGTTTTCTGATATTTTAAGTTAATTTGCATTTTTAACACAATTTTCGACATCTATTGAGGTTTTATGGCCTCTGTATTGACTTAAACTAAATTTTCAATTTGTTTGGTCAACAAAAACTGAGAAACAAGGTAAAGTTCATTTTATAGCCGAATCTTATAGATCCAATTCGCTCATTCAATGATCGCATTTCATGAGGAATTGGAGTTAAGCTACTAAAAGGTCGGGCTGCCTGTTCACTAAAATTATCTCATCCCACTCAAAGTAATATTTTATTTCCATTTAAAAGATATTTTCAAAAAACCTTTACAAATTACAAAACTAATTACATTCATTGAAAGAACATAAAATTTTTAAAAATCAGTCTCATTTCACCCCCTACTGAAAATGAAGTATTGAGTCCACTAATAATGGGTTAAAGTTTCATCTAAACATTGGTAACAGAAAGTCGATAGTTTAGAAAACCCATAGTTTTAATGATAAAGCACCCATTTGGGGGTGTTCATAAATTAAATTTCATAAATTACAAAACTATCCAATTAATAAATCTGATAGCCTTAAAAAGAATTATGACTTTTGATTTTCCAACGGAAAATTCTTAAGAAAATTGTTTCAGATTTGCTAAATCGTCATGTTTATGGAATTAAACGGCCATTTCTGGGTTTGTGAGTTTTATTGTTTTTATGTCGTCTTTGTATTCGAGTTTCTCTGTGTCCAGTTTAATCAGCTGCTGCATTACCGCACTGTGTTTTCAATCCTTCGACTCTTTTTATTTAATTAGAAATTCAACATGTCCGTCGTCGGCTTTGTCGGATCTATGCAGGTTTTCAATGGTTTTATGTCAAGCGATTGTTTATATTCATACCGAGGACGGTTGACATGAAAACATATCTGCTTTTGACTTAAAATGTTATTAATTTCACCATTATATCAATATCGTTATAAAGTTGACAACTCATCTTGAGTTTATTAAAATTATCTTAAAAAAGATTTTACCTCTTTCAGATAAATATTTTAAGGATATAACAGTCCGATATATTAACCTGCATCAGGTTACTGAAAGGTAACAATTTATCCCGACAATTATACAAATTATTTAGGATACATAAACTGTATTTCAATGAAGTATCCAGTGGCGCAGCTAGGCTTTTTTGGGTGGGGGGGGGGGCGAAATATAATTGTGGGGCTGAGGGTAGCCTCGGGTAGCTGTAGGGTTAGGTCTGTCATTGTGCTTAATAATACCAACTTCTCAATATCCCTGGCTTGTTCTTGTGTTAAAAATTATACTGTCAACAGCTTCAAAATAAACGACATGAGTAAATTAATTTAACATGTGCGCGAAGCGCCGAAAAATGTCTGTTTTTCTAGTGCTTTTTTCGTGTATTTCTTGGTGTCTGTAAATCCCTTACTTAGTCATTTTCGCTATATAAAACAAGGCCCATATTACAGTCTACAGCATTTTTTTGTAATTTATCTACTAGTGCCTTAATCGTAGGTCTGTGCAGTCCTACGGAGTTAGTAGTTCCTGACAGTATTAGACTTTGTTGGCAATTTCCTAGAGAGCGATTTTTGGACCCCCGGCCCCTCTCCTATCAATTTTGTACATGGATCTTAAATGTAACCTAACCCGTGGCCGCAGCGCTCGGCCCAGAAAGTGTCTTAACCTAACCCTAAATAAATACTAATTTAATTGAAAATTCTTGAAATAGTGGTCATGTACAAAATTGATAGGAAGGGGTTGGGCCCGGGGGGGGGGGTTGTCCAAAAATCGCTCTCTAGGACAGACCCACTTTGTTTTCTTTGACCATAATCAAACATTGTCTTTTGATCGAAGTGTCTCTGTTCTTGTTTGCCAGTAAGGGGCTTATCCCTGTTTTCCTCTTATATATTGCAAAAGTCTTAATAGTCCGATATACACATAATCCTTATTGTATTTCTTGTTATTTCAGGGTTTATTGAGATGATAAATTAAGAATGACTGACTTTTTTGAAGTCAAAAACGAGAAAATAGTTAGAAATTCGATTGGATTTAATGCGCGAAGCGCCCAAGAAAAATTTCTGAAGTGTCAGGGTCGAGGGGGGGGCGAGGGGGGTGCTGAGAATGCTGAGGGGGGGCGAAACTCGGTTCGGCCCCCCCCCTAGTTGCGCCACTGGAAATATCAATTGTTTAGTTCCGACCTTCTCGTTAACTAGTTCATAATTGTAAATTGACTCGGCTATAAAAATATTTGATTTATTAAGAGCTAATTGTTCTTAATTTAAAATATAGTATGACATTCATTCGCTGAAGCCAAGTCGTTTGAGACCAAATATTAACGTTCTAAATGTTAATCGATGTTAATTCATTGAATTTTAAATTGCCCGTGTTTAAAATTTTTAATGTTATTTTTATCAAATAAAAATGCATAGTAAACATTGTAAAACATTGCTTTCGGGGTCTAACATTTGCTGGAATGAATTGGTCAAAACACTAGAGGGGACAACGGTTCTATCGGAACTGAAGTGGTTGAACAAAGTCGACATAGTTCAACTATTTCTTCTATTCATTAAATCTTGTCCCAGGTAGCAGAGCATGGCTGTCGCGGATACCGACGAGGGGGACACAAGAGATGTCCCCATCCTTCCCTCCGAACCAGCTCCCTCTGAGCCTGAGACTGAATCCCTCCCCGGCCCTCCACAGCAACCCGCCCCTCAGATTCCTGCTGTGCCCGCCCCTCCTGTTCTAACGGATGAAGAAGCTCTCGCTGCTTTTCCTGTCGCTAAGCTTACTAAGCTAGATGAACTCATCTCAAACCCAAGGTTTGAATATTTAGCAATTGTGAAATTTTGAGAAAGTAAAAGGAAATTATGAATGGTCGGACCGTTGGGAAGGAACAAAACAGGGTTTTATATTCTGAAGAATTAACACACACCCTCCTGATTTTCTAAATTTTTATTGGAGAGGGGAATTTAGACATTAACTGGTAAGAGTTTCGCCTTCTTGATATTTTTTATCAAAAAAGTCTTACTTCATTCATAAACTCCTTTACTCTCTTTAATTTAGCAAAAAAAAATGAAAATTATGAAAAATATGATTCATTATTTTTGTGACCCATTACATTAAGAAAGGTAACAAAATGCCAAAAATTCAATTTCCCTTTTATGCAAGTCTAAATTATAACAAGTACAATTTAGAAAAAAAAGGCACTATTATTCACATCCTAGAATTATCCCCTCTTACAACCCCCCCCCCTATTTTTGTTAAACCACTAACCAGACATTCATTTTTTGTCTCAAAGTCTGCGATGAAAACCACAAAATTCCTAATCATACATCTGTGGGAAAAATGATTTTAAAAAAAGAGAGAGGGGGAAAAATACATGGTACTTACACCCATGTAAATCTAAAATATAAATAAATAATAATATTAAGATGGGTTATCCCTGTTCTGCCTGGTGGAGAACTAGAGGTTCTACTTGATGCTGCAATAGATCTCTCTCGACGTGGAATAGATACACAATCAGAACCTTGTCAACGGTTCTACAGGAACATACAGACAAGCAAAATCAGATTTTAATTTGATTTGAAAGAAAAATTTTAAAGAGATATTCAAATTCACGAATCATTTTCAAAATGAATGAAAATGAAACTATGAAAATCCATGAAATGTTTTACAATCTAGACTTCTCGGGGGTACTCCAGATTCAGGAATTTCTACAAGTATTATTCAGGACTCCAGATTCAGGGTTTCTACAAGTATTATTTAGTAATCCAGATTCAGGA